>NW_021146461.1:0-1576 GCF_002837175.3 Physeter macrocephalus
AGGGAAGCCATGTGGCCAGCTAGAACTGTTACGTCTAATAAAGGAAGTGGGGGAGAATGGCTATTAGGGTCATCTAGCATTCTCTGTCAAAGCCTCCTATGATTCCACATCCCTTTCTAGACCTCTCCCTGTTCTGTGTTCCCTGTTGGACAAGCTGTCCAAACATGATAGCTCTACCATGGTCTGGCTGCCACCCCACTGCTCCTGGAACACTGTCTTTATCATGTGCACCAATGACATTCATGTGGCCAGAGTCAAAGGATCCTTCCCTTTCTTCATCTTATCTGAGCTGTAAGTAGCATCTAGAACAGCTGACCACTCTTTTCTGGAAACACTGCTTTGTCAGTCTCTGGGACACAGCACTCTCCCGGTTCTCCTTTCACCTCCCCAGCCTCTTTTTCAGTCTTCTTTCCTGCTCTAGCTCCTCTGTCTGACTCCTCTGGGTCCCTCTTGAACCCTCTCCTCTTCTGCATCTACCTCCTCAATCTAGGTGACTCCCTCAGATCCCAAGGTGTTTACCATCATTAAAATGATGCCTCCCAAAGCCCCACCCCCAGCCCACGCCTCTCTTCTGAGCACCTAGTGACTGGACAATTGAATTGGATCTCTGACGGGCATCTCAACTCAACATGACTAAAGCAGAATTCTTTCTTAAAAAATTAATTAATTAATTAATTTTTGGCTGCGTTGGGTCTTCATTGCTGCACGTGGGCTTCTCATTGTGGTGGCTTCTATTGTTGTGGAGCATGGGCTCTAGGCGCACGGGCTTCAGTAGTTGTAGCACGTGGGCTCAGTAGTTGTGGCTCACGGGCTCTAGAGTGCAGGCTCAGGAGTTGTGGCACATGGGCTTAGTTGCTCCAAGGCATGTGGGATCTTCCCGGACCAGGGATTGAACCCCTGTCCCCTGCACTGGCAGGCAGATTCTTAACCACTGTGCCACCAGGCAAGCCCCTAAAACAGAATTCTTGATGTGCCTCCCTGAACTGTAGTCCCTTTCCTCCAGGCTACTCCACCCAATAAATGAGGCACTGTTCACCCACTTACTCCAGCCAGAAACTTCAAAGTTATCTTTGGTTTCTCTATTCCCTGCCCCTACATCCATCCTATCAGTGTCCATGTCCAAAACAGCATCTTTCAACTACTCACCTTAGTGTGGCCACCAATTTGGTCCAAACCACCATTAGTTTTGGCCGGGGCTGCCATAACAGTCTAATTATCTCCTTGCTTTTATTTGTGCCTGCCACCCACCCAATTTATTTTCACACAGCAGAAAATCAGAACACATTAGTCTTCTGTATAAAACCCCTCAATGGTTTAATAAAAAGTTTCCATTCCTAAACACAGTCTTGCATGGCCTGGTCTCTGCCCACTTCCCCACTTCATCCTTGTTCTTCTTCCCAGGCTTGCCACTCTAGCCACACTGTTTTGTTTTCAGCTCCTTCACACATTCACAGCTTACCTTTCTCAGGGCCTTGGCACAAACTGTTCTTTTTTTTTTTTTTTTTTTTTTTTTTTTTTTTTTTTTGTGGTATGCGGGCCTCCCTCTGCTGTGTACTCTCCCGTTGCGGGGGACAGG
>NW_021146461.1:1892-6947 GCF_002837175.3 Physeter macrocephalus
ATGCGGGCCTCCCTCTGCTGTGGCCTCTCCCGTTGCGGAGGACAGGCTCCGGACGCGCAGGCTCAGCGGCCATGGCTCACGGGCCCAGCCACTCCGCGGCATGTGGGATCCTCCCAGACCAGGGCGCGAACCCGGTTCCCCTGCATCGGCAGGCGGACGCGCAACCGCTGCGCCACCAGGGAAGCCCCCACAAACTGTTCTTGACTTGGAATGTCTCTGCTTGGCTTTTCCCAAAGCTATCTCCTCATTTTCTTGACTTCAATTTCACCATCACCTCCTCAAAGACATTTTCCCTGCTGGCTCCCCCTAAAGTACAAACAGCTCTTGTTCTCTATCCCAGTCCTTTGTTTTTGTCCCAGCATTTACTTCAACCTGCAATAATGTGTCCTCCACCGAAAATCAGCCTTATGTAGCAAGAGGCTTCAGCTGTCTTGTTTACTGCTGAATCCTCGGCATCAAAACAGGGCCTGGCACAGATTAGGCGCTCAGTTAAGCACCCACTATCTGCTCGAGGATGAATGGATGGACAGGTTCTCCAAGGAGGTCTCTGAGCTGCCTGGGGTGTCACAAGCAGACTGCATCCCCCTTAATAAGAAAAAACTGGTAATGGACTGAACAGTTCCTTTTCAAGATCTCCTCCTTACATTGGATTTAACTTGTTGGTTGCTTTTACTAGAATGTGGTGCAACTAGTCTCTTGGACCAATTTTAACAGATCCGAGTTTCCGGCTGTCCCCAGAGCAAACCGCTTAGCCCTCCTCCACCTGAATGAGTTTAAGGCTCATTAAAAAATGAGGCGTGCCTGGGCCTCATTTTTCAGACAGGCGGATTGAGACCCCAGAGGTCAGCCTTTTTCACATCAGAGCCCAGCCAGCGGTGTGAATACCTCTCTAACACAGGCTGTACCTTCAGTTCCCCCTCCCCCCGCAAGAATCCTCTCAGCCATCTTGTCAGGATGAAGGTGAGGGACAAATCTCGGCAGGCAGTCGAAAGGGAGCGTGGTATTTTTAGCACGAAGGCTACAAGCAGCCAGTCTTTACCTGCCGGTTTGCAAAGAAATAAACGTTAATTTACTACCCCAGTCTTGAAGCCCACCCCCATCCCCAGTCTCCGAGGCCCGGCAGGAACGCCTCCCAGTACTTTCAATTCAGCCATTTTTCTAACCCTGCGCTCACCTCTCTACCCGGTCACCCCGTAGCCCCGAGATGTGGCACCCACAACTCGCGCTTCTCTCAGGCTGGGTTCCGGTGGGGTCAGTGACAAGGCCGACGTGGCGTCCACGTATTGCTCCGGCCCCCAAACGCTGGGTGCGGGTACGGGCTCAGCCTGCCCCGCGCACCCAAGGGGCGAGCGCCGACGAGGGCCGCCCCCGCCTCCGGCCCCGCCCAAAGCGGGACGAAGGGGCGGGCCGGGGACCGGGCCCCGCCGGCTCTGCCCAGGCGCGGGCTGGATGGCCGGGCGGGGCGAGCGGTGGGGGCGGGGCGTGGAGGGCGGGGCCGCGCCTGGCGGCGCAGGGAAGTGGCGCCCCTTTCTCAGCCGCCGCCGGGCGCCGCGCCCCCGGCCCCGCCCCTTCGCGCCCCGCCCCCGCGCTCGGCTGGCCTGAGTCGCGCCCTCCCGCCCAGCGCCGCCGAACTTGCTCTAACTTCCTTGGCCCAGCCCGGCCGCACCGCTGCAGTCGTCGCCGCCGCCGCCGCCGCCGCCGCCGCCGCCGCCGCCGCGCCCGGGTGAGTAGAGCGCGGAGTCCCCGCTGGAGCGTCGGGCCCTGCCCCCCTCATTGTCTGAGGCCGATCCCCCTGAGCGCCCTCTGGGGACTAAGACTGCTCCCCATGTCCAGGATCGGTCCCTCCGGTTCCCTCGCCCCTGCCCTGGGGGCGGCCCGGCGGGCGGCGCTGGCTTTGTCTGCCCAGATCGCCCGTGAGGGGCCGGAGGCCTTGGCCGGGACCCCGCTGAGCCGAACTCGGGCGCCGGGCGGAGTGAGAGCCGCAGCGGGCGAGCTGGCTGGCGCTCGGGGTTCTGCCGCCCTCGCCTTGTCCGTGTCCCCGGCCGGTGCCTGCTGCGACCGGGCGGGAGTGGGAGCACTCGGGGAGGGAGGGGTCGGACCGCCGCGGTTCTGGGCTCTGCCCCTCTCCCCAGCCTCGAGCCTTGGGTTGGGCACTCCTTTCGGTTCCGTCACGGACCCTCGGCTGCCCGGAGCTCGGGCCAGGGGTGGAGGGTGGCGCGGACTGGGGAGGGCGGTCCCCTTCCCCGCCCCGCCTCGAGTGTGCTCCAAGTCGCCCACCCCGGCGGTGTGTATCACTCTGCCCTGCACGGGTTTGGGGCGGGCGGAGTTTGAGTAGGTGGTGATCCAGCTTCTCCGTGTTGGTCGTTTGGGGTTGTGCTTTGGAGCAAAGCCCGACTCCTGATCTAACTGGAGCTTCGGTCGAGTTGGGTCTGCGGCTGCGGAGTTGGCTCGTCCCGGGGCCACTGCTCCTGCGGGGAGGAGTGGTGCCGCCGCCAGTGGGTATGGTGTGTGTGTGTGTGTGTGTGTGTGTTTGGTGTGTGTGGTGTGTGTGTAGGGACTTGGGTACCGGGACTGCTGGGACACGAATACGGAGGCACGAAGAAGTTGGTCTCAGGCTAGAAGGGGTCGGTGCTGTGAGGAGTCGGGAAATGGTTGGCCCCAGTACTGCCCTGGCAGCTGGTTTCGGCGCTGTGTGGCAGCGCGCTGGGGTCTGGGGGCATCAAGTTGTCCTGGGCCGTGAGTGCAGGGCATTGCATTGGAGCCTTTGCAGGTGCGCTCTCCCCCATGACCTGCTCCGTAGGAGTCCTGCTCTCTTCTGAGATGGGGGTTGCCTTGGGGCTGATAGGAGTGGGTGGAGCTGCTTGCCAAATCCTCAAAAGTAGCCTTCCTCCTTCCTCTTGACCTCAAAGTAGGGGAAGTAAAGTGCCTGCAGAGTGCTCAGGTCACCCTTCCCTGTTGGTGAAGGGAAACCTGGGGCCTAGGCCATCAGAGCACCCCAGCACCCCTACATCCCCTCTACATTCAGTCAGCCCTGTGGAAGGCCAAAGCACCCTTGTTTCCAGGGATCCTCCTGAGCCCTAGCACCCTCAGAATGAAGCACGTACTCCTCCATGATGGCCCCATTTGCCCTTCTAGCTCCTCTCTCAGCTGTCTCCAAGCTTTGTCCCATCCTGAGGATCCATAATGTCTGGGGGTCAGGCCTTGGAAGCCCAGGCTACCAGACGGATTTCCCCTCCCCTCTTATTGCATCCCCACATCTCTGAACCCCACTGCTTGGACTACCAAACATGGTCTTCAGTTCATTCAACAAAGCATGGTTGAGAGTCTGTGGGGTGCCAGGAGCTGTTGCAAGCATTGTTCCAGGCTCACAGCTGGCTGTCAGCTCTGTGTGGTCTTAGAACCCAAGCTGGACATGTAGTAGATGCTCTGTAGTGTTTATTAATCTGAGCTTGATCTCTGCTTAGCAGCATTATTCAGGCAAACAGGAGTTCAAGCCCACTGGTGCATTTGGAGGTTTGTGGCTGCCTCTAGGAAGAAAGGGCCTGGAAAGGAAGGGGCTGCAGAAGGGTTGGCTGCCCAGGGAAGTTCCCCCCTTTACCAGCTGGGCAGCTGTGCAAATCTCTGAGGACAGGTGAGGGCGCCTCCCTTCCCCTGACTGGGAGTGGGAGGACAAAGCACGTGTTCTGTGTGGGAGAGGAGGGGGCCCTGCCCTGCAGGTCCTGGTGGCAGTGAATTCCCAAGGAGGGGAGGGAGCAGGGAGTTCTGGAAGCTCTGGGTTGTGGAAACATTTCCTGAGGTCTCACTCTAGGTTACTGTGTGCTCAGGGATTTGACTTGTTACTTGTTTAACTTCAACTGAGATAGAATTCAGTTTGGCAATGCCTGTAAAGTGCCGTCGTGCCGGTCCTGGGAAACCTTTGCTGGTTTTAAAATGTGTAGTAATAGTTAAGTTTATTGAGACTTAAAGATTGAGACTTACACCACATACTATCCTAGAAGCTTTACTTGTATTCACTCATTTAATCCGTGAAATGACACAGTATGGTAGATAATGTTAACGTCCCGTTTTACAGATGATGAAACTGTGGCCTAGAGAGGTCACAGAGTAACTTGCTTAAGGTCTGAATGTGAACTGGGTTTCCTCATACCTAATTAGATAATGCCTTCCTCTCAGAAGTGAATAAAGTTGATTAATAGAACACTGAACAAACCTGGCCCACAGTGGAACTAGTAAGTGCTTCAGTGCAGGTGCCCTTATGTTCCCTGCTTCTGAAAGCATCTCAACTATCTGGGCATATAGCAGGTTGACTGGTGATGTAGCTTTTGTCTCCCTAAGGCCAGGGAATGGGAAGACCAGCACTGCCATGCACAGTAGGAGCGAGTCATTTCCTGTATCTGTCTAGATAGAACAGAGTTTGCTGTGGTAACAATCCTCAAATCTCGGAGGCTTAAAGCAACAAAGGATTATTTCTTACACCACATCCATCGCATATCTGCTTTATGTTGTTCTCACCGTGGGACCCATGCTGATTAAGTGAAATGTTCCTGATCACTTGGACAGAGGGACAGAGAACATGATGAATCTCACCCTGGGTCTTAAAGCTTCCACGCGGAAGCGGCATTTCAATGGCCGAAGCAGTCACATGGCCATACTTCCCTGCAGTGTGGGGAGCAAAAGAGGACTGGAAACATTTGGTGAACAGCACTGATGCCTGCCACCTGCCTACCACTGTGCCGTCTCTGTGACTTCTTCCCAAGGTCTGGGTCCGAGTGTTGTATGTTTCTGTGTCACCATGAACATCGATCATGAATTAGTCAAAGAAATGTCATTTAGGTTAAAGATGAATTGAGGTGCCACATTTGAAGGGCAGAGGTATGGTGAACAAAAATGCTTATTAGGGTAGTAAGAGGTGGTCTGCAGAAGCAGCTTGCTCCTCTGACCCTGGGCAAGTTATTTGAATCCCTTGGGCCTTCTTTTTTTTTTTTTTTTTTTTTTTTTTTTTCGGTACGCGGGCCTCTCACCGCTGTGGCTCTCCCATTGCGGAGCACAGGCTCC
>NW_021146461.1:7116-25000 GCF_002837175.3 Physeter macrocephalus
GGGCCTAGCCACTCTGCAGCATGTGGGATCCTCCCGGACCGGGGCACGAACCCGCGTCCCCTGCATCGGCAGGTGGACTCTCAACCACTGCGCCACCAGGGAAGCCCCCGTGGGTCTTCTTTTGCTTATTCATTTATTCATGCATTAGTTCATGAGCCCAAGGACTAGTGATGAGTCCCAGGCCAGGGATTCTTACTAAGCACTTGTTTAGCTCCTAGCCTGGTGCTAGGGGCTGTAAACTGGGTTCCAGGATTCCTGTTTCCTGCAGCTGGGTCCTGGTGGCCTTTAAGTAGGGATATTATTGCCTATGGCAAGCGAAGCAGGCTTCTGCTCCTCCTCTCTGCCCTGGCACATGAGCCCTTGGACTTCTTGGACTTCCTCATGCTCTATCTGTATGTGGCTAGTAGGGACAGCCACCTTTCTTGGAAGCAGGAGCATGTAGAAGCACCCCTATAGGCCTTGCCCTTCCCCTTCCACCTGTGAGACTCTGGGGCTGCGCTTGCAGGCCTAGGGGTATGGAAAGGTAAGGTGGTGAGGTTACTAAAGGATGGAGCCACATGAGGACAGGCTTGAATATGGGGCTGGGGTGGTTCTCTGTCCTGCGAAGTGGTTTAGAACCCCTTTGTTAATTGCATTTTTCCACCCGGGCCACCCTTGCAGGATGTCAAAGAGCTGGCTACCCTGTGGACCTTGCTTTTGTGGTTTGTCACCACCTTTGTCCCTGGTGACTTCCAGCAGGGTCAAGAAACACTGGTGGAGGTGGTGGGACTTGAGGATCTTCTGCTCGTGGTTAACGTACTATCCTTAGGCATGTCTCCTCCTTTTTCAGGGCTTCTGTTTTCTTTCCCACCTGGAATAGAGGGAGAGGTAATGGTGGTCTATAGCAGTGGTCCCGTTCTTGGCTGGTCATCAGAGTCCTCAGGGGACTGTGTAGACCTGTGCTTTGAAAATCTTTGGTCTAAGTGAATGCCAGTGTTCCTGGTTTGTCTTATCTTCATTATAGCAGTGGGGTATTCATAATGTCTCAACATCTGTTTTCTCCCTTAACGGCATGTTTTTTTTTTTGGTTCAGACAGGGCAAGCGGCTGTGTTGGACCAGCAAAGGGCCTGGCTAGTAGGAAATGTTTAGTGCCGATGAAACATAGTGATGAGTAATGTCCAGCACCTAGAGTGGACAGTGGTGAGGCCGGCTTTAGAGTTGTATCTACTTTCTAGCTGAGTGACCTAGACAAGTCTTTGATTGTTTTTTTTTTTCTTTCTTTCTTTCTTGGATTTGGTTTTCTCATCTGTGAAGTGAGAAGAATCTGCCCTTCCTGTCCCTCGTGGGGTTACTGTGAAGCATACACCCTTCAGGTTTGAGAAGCAGTGTGTGCAGCCCCTGAGTTAGGGTGATACCCTGGTTTGGGACTGCTGCCATCACGCTGATGGCTCTCAGCAAAGTGCTCACCAGCCGAGGATTCTGGGAAGCCTACTTCCTCCATTCTTGGGCCTGGTGGGGTTGGCCGGGGCTGGGCCTGTCTGGGCGTTGCTGTGGTTTTCCCTCAGGAGGCCGCAGGCTGGTAATCTGAGAGTAAGTGGGCCTGGGCAGGCTTCTGGAGGTCTGTTCTGTCTCGCTCGCCCAGTAGCCAGGGAGAAGTTCCTAGAGCCCTGATATCCATCAGCTGGATAGCTGGAGGGACCAGCTCCTCCCTTCTGGGGATCTGTCAGCCTGTGCTGCGTGGCTGCGAGCCGTGGCGGGGCCATTGGGATCCTGGGTCAGAGGTACACTTCTGGTGCTGCCTCAGACTCTGCGTGTGTCCTGGAATTTGGGAGAGCTGAGGCTGGGCTTTCCTGCATGGGTAAGGTTTGGGGAGGGGTCAGGACATGGGGCTAGGCAGAGGTTGACCCTGAGGAGACGTTCGATGAACCCCCTCTCTGTTTTCCCTGTTTACCTGTACTAGCTGCTGGGGCCTGTGCCAGTCTATTCTGCAGGGCCCAGGAAGCATTAAAAAAAAAAAAGCGGCTTTGAGGAATTTGTCGTCCTGATACTCCGGAGAGGGGCCCTCACAGCCGCTGGAATTAAATGAGTGTCCCCTGTATCTCTTTCATCCACACCCTGAAGTCTGAGTGGTGAGCCTGGGAGGGTCGAGGGCAGCAGCATATCCCAGGACACACAGTTCCAAGGCAGGGTCTGTGCTGATGCATCAGAAGCCCATCAGGGCACCATGGGATACCCAGGCTTGTTGGAAAGTGGCAGTTGGAAATAAGGGATATGGCCGCCCCTGCTTCAGATTTGGCCTCCTAAGGGATGGACAACTGGGCCCCACACACCCACTGCAGCAGTTCAGGCCATGTGTGACTCTCAGCTCTTGGAGTGTTTTGATCCCCAGTCTGGGGTGCCCACTCAGCTTGCTCAGGTCCCTGCTCTTTCCAGGCTTCTGGCTGCTGCCACCAGCTGCTCCAAGGAAAGGCCCTGGTTGCCCACTGGGTGACCATTGCCACAAAGATACCACCCTGTTTCCTCTCCAGATGACCTCCCTAATGTCTGGCCACCCTGCAGCTTGGCTGTCTGGTTTCAGCCCTTCGCCCCTGGTCCAGACAGACAGGGTCTGTCCCCCAGGGCTTGGTCGGGGAGGCCAGCCCCAGCCCCAGCGGTTCTCACACTCTGGGTGAGGGGTCCAGGAAGACTTGGAGCTCCATATAGTTTATGAAAAATTATTCTGACACTCGTGAAAACAGTAAGGCACACTTTATTCAGGAGTGTCGTGATAGGTATAAGGACCACAACGATGGGGAATGGGGTTTTGCAGTAAGGGAGAGAGATGGGGCTCAACCCCAAATGTTACAAGGAAAAGTGGGAATTTATAGCCGGGAGCAGAGGTGGGTGGGTGGATGGATGGTAAATTTATAGGAGGGTAGGGTAATTCTTTGCTAACTGACCTGACAGTGCTTGCCGAAGGCAGGCTAGGGTCATCAGGTGTCACGTGGCGGGTGCTACGCCGGAAGGATGAGGAATTTGGTCAGATGTGGAAGGTGATCAGCTATGGAGGGTGGGAGATCCTGGCTAAACTGCCTTAGCGGGATTCCTGCTAAAACTGGACTCTACAAGGACAGAGACAGAAGCCCGGGTTTGGGCCTCATGGGGCAGAGGGCTCAGGGGATCCTGACTAGCTTGGTCAAAAAGAGACTGTCAGTGCACGACTGTCACTAGCCTGAGCTCATCACCACTCATGCTTGTCGCTCAGGAGTGGTGCCCCTCTTTGTGGGCGTCACTCCCTTGTTTCCAGAAACCCTAGTCCTTTTCTTTTCAGCATCTACTGGCTCCTTGGCCCCTGGCTCCTTCACTCTTGGCCCCTGGACCGCCCTCTGCATCCAGGAAACAGTATGGACCCGTGGCCTTGGTTCCCTGTGCCACCGCACCCCCCCCCCCCCGCGCGCCCCCAGGCCAATGCTGGCTGCCCTTGTTGCCAGATCTGTTGGGAGCCAGATAACAGCCATTTGACTCTGGACAACCCTCCCTACTTGACCCTCTTTCCTTGGCCTGTGTACCTTGTGCTTCCTGTTCTCTGCATCCTGGGCAAACCAGTCTGACAACTTTATGGATCTCCCTCTCCCACAGGCCTGGGACCCGACTGTCTAATCTGCCTGAGCTGGGCCAAGGGAGGTGCAGTGGGTGATCCCCTCCCTCCCCCCCAGTGCCGCTCCAGGGGCCTTCTGGCCTGATCCCCCTGCCCAAGGCCTTCCGATCCTCCTGGTTTTCTCTGCCCCTCTTGTCTGTTTGGTCACACCCTGCACAGATGACCCTGTTGGGTGTGTCTGCTACTCCTGGGGGTGCTCCTGTCTCGACAGTCAGCTTGTTAGGAACCAGACCCCCCGGCGTTGTGAGAAGAAAGGGTGTGTACAGAAAATCTGCTAGCTGCGGGTTCGGTGTTCCCCCCTTCCTGAAGGCTGGCTTCCACCCCTGGAGGGGATAGTGGCTCTGTGCAGCCATCCTACCTCCACTGTCATTGTCTCCTGTTGTCCTAGCGGCTTCCTGTGAAATACAAGTAATGATAGAAACATGGACAAGGGGGCCTGTCGACAAAAGAGCCGGTGGTAGCCATGGGGTATTCATTCATTCCCGAGGGAGCAGGGAGGTGCGAGTGGTGTGTGCCCTGGTGGAGGGGTGGGATGGGCAGGCCTGTCTGGGGTCCCTCTGGGCTAGGGAGTCCTGAAGCTCTCTCTGGGAAGACAGATGCGGGGAGGTGAGGCAAGTGCCAGCCGGGGGGCTGCAGGATTCGGTGTGTTGAGGGTCATTGCCTACCTGGGTGTAGGGCACTGCCCGTTCATGCAGAAAGGCGGTCAGAGAGGGGCTGGCCTTGGGCTGATGGGGGGGTTGTAGGATTCTGCACCAGAGGTGCTGAGGGCCCAGGAACTTGTCTCCAGCAGCTGAGGTCTGAGGGCTCCAAGTGCCTGCGTGATTCTACTTGTTGTGGAGTCTCATTTGTGCTCCTTAATTTGGGGGCTGCTTGTCGAACATTGAACACTCATCAGAAAGCCTCTAATAGGATAGGGGAGCCAAACTTAACATCTTCCCTCTTTCCAGCCACCTTTCTCTGTGGTCTTGGCGGTCTGTGAGTCATTAGGAGATCTTTGTGGTGGGCTGCGAGGTGGGGCAGGGAACTTCTGCTAGGTAGAGAGAGCTCCATCCAGGAACCACTCGCCGCCCGCCGAGTGGTCTCACCCAAATGGTCTGGCCAGTCCTGGTTCTAATAGGCATTGTGTCATACCCCTCAGAAGCAGGAGAGAGACTGGGATGGTTATTATATTGTTCCTTAGGGGGAAAATCACTTGGAGGAAATACATCAGTGCTACTGAGTGCAGAGTATTTATTGACATGTCAGGTGAAGTAGGCTTTTAAACAACATGTACATATTCCTTTAGTAAGGAACAAATGTGCAAACCCATCTCACAGCTCTATTTTGCAGCTTGCATTTCCTGAAAGGTACAGGGAGTTTAGTGGTTAAGGGGTTGGAGTTTAGAGCTGGGATTTTGGAGAAACTGTTTTTAGCCTGTTCTTGGAGTTGGGCCAGGCCTAGAAATCTGTTGAAGTAGCTTTCTTCAGCTGCTAAAATTGGGATGAGTTTGTAACACTAGGACCTTGAGTCTCGCTGATGACTGGGGAGGGCCCTGAGAAGGGTCCATGCTGAGGCCTGGGATGCCTGCGGCTCAGTGCCCCCAGAACCTGGGGGTCTTACAGTCTCATGGTGGACCGAGTGGACCTGGCTACAGATGGTCCTCTGTATGGAATAACTTAGGTTTTCCTTCTGCCTTGGTCAAAATCTGCTCTTGGTCTTCCTAGGAAGGCTTTCTGTTTGGGGACTTGGGGAGGAGCTGTGAGCAGGGAACTCTCTGAGTTGGTAAGTCTGTCTTTATTCCAGAGGCTGGCACTCTCTTTCCCTTTTTCCCCCCTTCTTCTTGTTCTAGGGAGATGCCAGAAACTGCCTGCAGAGAGCTACAAGCCAAATTTTTTGTGCCACGAACTTTAGGGATTTTAAATGTCAATTTAGTTTTAACTTTTTTCTTTAAAAAAATACATGGTGAAAGATACATAAAAATATATAGTGAAAATTAATATTTCCACCCCTGATCTGTTCTGCTCCCCTGAGACCCTGTCACCATCACCAGATGTTGGGTGTCTAGTGAAGCGTCTCTGGCCTCCTCTTGTTTATCGCCATGCCGTACACTACTTAGGGTGTTCTGATTTCTACACTAAAGTTTATCTTGGGATTGTTCCATTTCAGCACACGCAGTTCAGGCCATTCTTTTTAACGGCGGCATGTTATTCCTCTGTGTGGTCAACCATGATTCACTTTATCAGCCCCCCATGTTTGGACATTGAGGTTGCTTTCAGTGTTTGGTTCCTACAAGCCAAGCTGCAGGAATGCCTCACTTGTACATGCTCAGAGGTCTGTCGTAGAGATGGCTAGACGGGGAATCCAGGCATGGGGTGCTTGACCAGAAAAGAAACACGCTGTTTTGATTCCAAGAGGGAGCATGAACACTTCTGAGTTTTTCTTTTGGAGGGATCTTGTGTTTCTGCAGTCAGAGCCTACAGCTGGAGCGACTGCAGTGCTGGTTCTATTTCCTGCCGTAGTCTGTCTGTTTCAGCTCAGGTCAGCCTGCTTCCAGGGCACCTGGTGTTTGCAGCCCTTGGCTGTGCCCTGTGGGCCTGCCTGTGCACCCAAAAGTGTGATGTAAGAGTGTGAAGAGGCAGTCAGAGCCAGATAGGGTCTAGGGAGGTTCTGGGGAGGCGGGGAGTGGGGAGGCTTTTCGTACGTGGGCTTGAGCGGCCCCAGGAGTTTGCAGGAATTGGGCCAAGTGTGAGGCATCTTGGCTGAGAAACAAACAAGGAATTGGGAATCAGCTTTTAGAAGAGCAGATTCTCCCTGGGTTTCAGGGGTTGGTGTGAGGCCTCTTGTCCAGGCCCCACTGGACCTTCTGCAGCTCTGGGATCCCCCATCTCCTGCCTGCCCAGAGGCTCTGCCTGGCTTTGTACAGCTTCAGGCTGCTCTGGGCCTGACTGCCACCCTGTGATTTTAAAAACCTGTGTACAAAGGCACCTGGTGTAAATAATAGATGGGTTTTTCTGTTTTGAGCAGGCGGCTTCCTTGCAGGGCAGAAGCAGGGGGTGAGGGCAGATGAGGTTTTCTTCCTGGGATGGGTTGGGGCAGGGAGGCAGGGATGTGAGAGGGGGCTTACTTTGGATCCATCTACTGGGATCCTTCTGGGAGTCCTGGGAGTGCTCTGGCTGTTTCCCCATCCTTGTGGCCACTGTGTACCCTAGAAAGGACCATAATCTTCCCCTATCCGGCTCTGGCCACCCCATGCCTGCAAAGGGCAGGGCAGGAAGCGGGGAGATTTTAGCGCTGGCTGGCAGATAGCCCCCCTAAAAAGAAAGGTGCCCGAGATGACCCTGACCTGGTGAGTTTGAGGCCTGCGTCCCTGCCCTGTCTCTCCCACCATGGCCCTTACATGCCGCCCCTGTGAGAAGTCCACAGTTTCCCATGCCCACCGCTCTGTTGTAAGGGGCTTGGAGCTTGGCAGCACAGAAGTTTCTGTTGTGGCCGGGTGGCAGCTAGGGCTGACCTGTGGGGCTGAGGAGGTGGCGCCTGGGAACTGACAGTGGAGCTATTCATGGGCTCTGCCCCGGTTTCCTGCTGCCTCCCATTGTGAATTATTTTGGGGGGAGGGGAGGAGGAGGGGGGTGGCCAGTGCCTCCATTGTTGCTGGTAGCGGGAGCCCATTATGCTAATAGAAGTCCTTTAGTGAACAGATCTTAGCCACTCCCGGGGCCCCGCTCATGTTCTCTGATGTTGGGTGAGCTGCCTAGCCCAACCCTGCCCTCTCCCAGCGCTCCCCATCCCTGGAAATCTGGAGGGACCCTGCCCTTTGTGGGTACCTCTGTCAAGATTACCCTTCCCCCCCCTCAAGCCCCCTAGCTGTGCCTGGAAACCCCCTGGGTGTGAGAGCTCTGAGCAGCTGGGCAAGGAGCAGGGGTGCCCAGTCCCTGTCTTATCAGCCACCTGCCCGCAGCCTCTGGGAGTGGTGTCTGCCTGAGCTTTCCCGGCCCAGCTGCACCCTTGGGTGGAGGCCAGGCGTGTGCCTGGGTAGCTGTCGGTCTCGAGGCCCCCATCTTCCTTTGTACCTCAGCGCTCAGCCCGGTGTCCCCTGTGCCTCGCTGGAGCACTCAGCTGTAGAAAAGCCTGCTTGCCGGCAGGCCGGCCTGCAGCCTCCCCCCCGCCTCCCCCCTACTGCCTGAGCCACGGCCATTTTCCTTTGTTCTGCCATCTCCGGGCTCTTGAATCTCAGGCAGGCGGCGGCAGGCTGGGCAGGCAGCAGGCAGCGGGCGCACAGCACCAGCGGAAGCCCTCACGACATGAATCTTCCCACTGAGCCGATGGTGTGCAGTCTGCCGGCTGTACCGTCACTTCCCGCAGCTGTACCCCCAGCTCCCCGGTGGTGCTGAGATTTCTGTTTGTTTAAAGAGGGTCTTGCATCTTATTGGATCACAGTGATGCTGACTTGTACAGTGGGGACAGGGAGAGGGCTTGCCTGTTTGTGCCACTGAGGGTGTGTGAGAGAGGGAGAAGGATGGCGGGGAGGGCGAGCTCATGGATGCCTTTGGGAGCACCAGCCTCCTGGTCTTTAGCAGAAAAAGCCACTCCCAGGCGTAAATTTTGATCCCTTTACCTCCTGGTCCTTCTCCATGAAAGAGTCATGTAGGAAGAGCTCTTAGCATTTAGTGGCAGAGGTAGTTGAGAAAACAGTAGGTTTTTTTTTTGGTCTCAGTGGTTGTGGGAATTTCTCTCCAACTGAGGGGAACCATCCATCCCCTGCCCCTTTGCATCTGAATGTCTCTCATCCCCAGTTTTTGGTGGGCAAAATGAGCTTCCTCCTGGGGGTCTGATTTCACCCAGTGTGAGGTCACAGGCCAAGCTGAGGGTTACTCTCTGGCATCTCTTTCTGGAACTGTGCCCGCCCCAGCTCATACATCTCCAGCTTTCTAAACCGCAGCCGGAATCTGAAATGTAGTCCCCCTGCCTTTGACATAAGAGTTCTTTGGTATGAGAACTCTGGAGCTCTCACTACTTTTTTTCGTGTTTAGCATTTTTTTTTTTTAATCTTTTCAAAACCCATCCCTCTTGAGATCAGCCTAGCTGTCTTATCTGACTCTTATCAGCCAGCATCGCAAATTAGGAAGCAAGTCCCAGCCCTGGACAGGGTAGCCCCTTGGAGTGCCCTTGTTTCATCAAATGTTGTACAAGACTCAGCAAAAATAACTAAGTTTGCTGTTGTATGCATTGAAACACAGATGCAGCTTTTAGGGTAGCTGGGCCCAAACAAGTGTGGGAAAGGTCATGACTGAGGCAGCACGCTGCTCCGGAAAAGCGCAGGGAAGTAAGGAGAAGGCTGAAGTTGGGTCCCAGCTGTGTGACTGGCCCTCTATCTGGGTGACCTTGGCGATTCATTTCCATGGGCGTAGGTCTCTGGAAAATGGAAGGGTTGCTCAGATGAACTTTGGACGTTTTTGAGCCGTGACTCTGAGTTCTATGAATCTAAGTCCAAAATTCTTGGTCGCTACACTGAGCCCCTCTCACCAACTCAGGGTACCTTTGGAGGAAATGTCATCAGATGGGGTTAACGGAGGGCATCTCTTCCCCGGGGGCATTTCTTTCTCAGGTTCTTGAGGGGCTGCTGGTGGTGAAACCCACCCATCCTGAGCCCAAAAGCACACGGCCAGTCCTCAGGGGCTGAGTGTGCCACCAGGAGCCCACTGATAAATAGTCCTGCCTCAGACAATGGCATTGATCCTTTTCTTGGAAATACCACATTCCCTCTTTGGTGAACCTCCGGGGATGGAAAGAAAGCTCTTTATTTTACCTCCCACCAAAGTGAGGCCAGGCTGTTAAAAGTAAAAACAAAACCTATAAGACAGAGATACCATCTGTACTTAAATATCCAGTTTGGTCCTGGAGGTGGCGGGGTGGCGGCTAGATTTACATTTTGTCTTTATTTTGTTAAAAATTCCAGGAGGCAAAAACGGGTTTCTGGCCCTTTATCTGCCTTTCCCCACCCAGCCTCCACCCCCTGGGAGGCCTCCTGTGCCCCATGGCTTTCCTCCCATTGTCTGCTGGGCTGGGATCAGCCTTGTCACTGTTCTGGGCTGTGTGTTTCTGCCCTGCGTCACAGGAGGTCTGTGGTCTTGGAAGATATCCAAGGGGCAGGGAGTCCAGCTTTGATAAACATTTGGTTAGAGTAGCTTCCACAGCTGTGAAATGGGAATAAAAATAACCTGTGAGGATCCAGTGGGATGCACTAAAATACTGAGCAAATTCCACAGTTAAAGCATTCCTCCGAGAGAGCCGATTGCATCCCTGTCAGTGGATGCACGGTTAGGTGGGTGGGCTTTCCCCCATGATTTGCCTTAAAGGTCCTTTCCCTCCACCAGTGTTACTGCTTTTCTTTTGGGCCTCTTACACCCTCACTGTTCAGAGTACTGCCCACAGGCCTGTCACTGGGCAGCACTGGCAACACCTGGGAGCCTGTAGCGCTGCAAACTTGCCCCACAGCAGCTGACGCAGGATCTGCTTTTGACAAGATTCCCAGGTGATTTCATGCGCTTTCAAGTTTGAGAAGCACTGGCTCAGACACCTCTGTCCCGCCCTGCCCCACCCTGAGACTCTCGCACCTTCTTCTGTCTCTTTTGTGGTTTTGCTGTCTTCACCCTCTGGCCCTCCTTAAAGCTGCCGACTTTAAAGGGCTCTGCCAGCTCTGGCTCCGTGGCTCCCACCCCCTCGGGCGCGAAGTTCGCAGCAGGTAGCCCTGGGCGCTGGCGGTGTCTGGGAGGTGGGTCTGGGGACCGTGGAAGCCGCCTTGGCTGGCAGCTGGCTCCCTGAAGCCTGCTGGCGAGGTCAACTCTGGGGCACTGAGCCGAGGAGGTAATTGGAGCCCTCTTTTGTGAAAGGGGGCGCAGAGCCTCCCTCGGCCATCTGGTGCCACTTGCCCCGCCCCATCCGTCCAGCTGGGCGACAGGAGATCAAAATCAGGTTGTAAATGTTGTTTGCTTTTTGTAGAAACACAAAGCATTCTATATATAAAGATGTTTTGGTGGACGTTGAAGTTCAAATAAATAGTCCAGAGAAGGGATTGTAAATTAATTTTTTTTAGCGGAAAAATGTTTGAGATGACTCTCCTGATTTCTCTAGGATTGCCTGCCCTCCCCCTGCATTCTTGTTGAGGTGGGTGGAGGGCTTGTGGGTGTGAGCTTGGGCCCCCAGGCCTGGGGATGCCCCTGGCTTTCCGGGACTGTTTTAGGGACTAAGCTGCTAATCTTCTATCTCTTTGTGGATTCTTCTCAGCTTTTTTCAGTTGAGTTCCACCATTGATTTGCATTTTTAAAAAATCTGTTTCTCCCTCCCCCACCCCTCTTATTCCTCTTCTCTTTTACATTTTCAACGCACTTTGTTATATTTATTTATTTTTCTCCAGCGGGCTTCACCTTTTGCTTTCGTCCCTCTGTGAGCCTGACCCCAGGCTTTTTGCCTTGCTCGGAGGCCAGGAGCCAGGCTCTGCCCTGGCCTGGTGAGCCCCTGTCTGCCCAGGGCAGGATTAGGGGGTGTTCCCAATGCTGACCTCGGAGTGAAGTGGGTTGGTTGGTTGTCTTAACAACACAGTATATTGTAGTGAACTGTGCAATTTTGGATACAAAGATTTTGAATATCTTAGAGCCACAGTATTTTATGCCTTTCAGGCATGGAGAAATGGAGGAAAAGGAGTAAATGTGTGTAATTCTAAGTTCTCCTATATAGTTTCTTTGTGTTGGGGCAGAGGAGGGTGGGGATAGGGCAACCCCTGCAAAGAGAACATTTCCCACCTACATTAGATGGGCAGGTCACATCCTCGCACCGGAGCAGCTCCCCTAAGGACTGCCCAGGACTCAGCTATTGGAGCAGAATTTATTTCTCTCCGAGAGCAGGCCCACTTGTCACTCAGTATGTTTGCGGCTGTTAGGAGTGGCCCCTACCGCAACTGTGTCAGCCCTGCAAGGGCAGCCACACTGGTGGGGTCTTGGTGCCATCCTCAGGGCCCGGCCCAGAGCTGGGGCCACGCTGGGGCTCTGTTGAGACTGTTGGCTGCCACCATGCTGGGTTGTAGCGGTTAAACCCACTGCTGTGGGGAACATTTCCTGACCAGCTTCCCGCCTCCTCCTTCCTTCCTTTCTGGGCCCCATCCTGCCCTCCTGCCCCTGCCTGACTTCATTTAGCAGAAGGAAGCATGTCCTGAGCCCCCTGCATCGGGCACGGTTCTCACTCGAGTTCTTGGCGTCTGCAGCCCCATTCTAGGTGCCTGGCACGCAGCAGGTGCCGGGACATGTAGAAACAGGTCCTGAGGTGTTCATCTCCCACAATAAAAGCCTTTCCCCCAGGGCCTCGCAGAGTGAGTTAGGGCACTGGTGGATTGCTGTGTACTTGGCTTCAGCGGCGCCTTGGCCTTACCTTAGGCCCTTCGTGGGGAACCTCAGGGTGGACAGAAGGTCCAGGCCTCTGGGTCCTGAGGTCTGGAGGTCACAGCACATAGGCCTCATGGGTTCTTGTCCATGCTGAGGATGTTGCTGTAAACTGGGCCCAGATTACCACGTTTTGTGTGCGCCTGGCTTCTGGGTGTAGACATTTTGTGTGCACTTAGGTTTTCAGAAACAGGCCTGCTGTGATTATCTGGGCACAAGGTGCCGTGCACCATGACGGCAGGGCTCCCCATCCTCACGTGAGCAGGCGGCTTCACCTGCAGCAGCAGAGGGAGGGCAGCTGGGAGGCCAGGACGGTGCCAGGCCTCCTTTCCCACAGGCTTTTGAGAGGTTGGGGGGCAGCAGCTGTGGGTGACCTGGCCCTGCCTCATCTGGGTGGGCAGGCACCACCCTGGTGCTGCCTGAGCAGTTGAGTAAGCTGCCTGATGAATCATCTTCAAGATCTGTGTTTGGGCCCCAGGCTTGTTTGTTGCCCAAATGTTTTTTTGTTTTTTTGTTTAAAGGAAAATGGCCACAAAGTCTACATTTTACTGGAGGTGAGTTATTTTGTAGACTCTGCCTTCATTTGTTTTGTTTGTTTTTTTGATCTTTCGTCAAGATAAGACTCTGGTTATGCATTTTGTGGTGTGTCCTCAGTGTATCCCTTCAGGAGGGATGGATGTTGGCTTGAGGGCCTCATTACTAGTGATGACAGTGGTGGTCACTTGGTTAAGGCGGTATCTGCTGAGTTTCTCCACTGCTGAGCTACTATTATGTTCTTTGTAATTAGTAAGTGTCCTATGGGGAGATACTTTGCGACTATGTAAACATGCTGCTTTCTCATCAAACTTCGATCAACTGGTTTTAGAACCTGTTTACAGTCTGAATGTTTTTGTTTCATCCCCTGCCCCAGTTCACATATTGAAATTCTAGTGCCTGGTTTGATGATGTTAGGAGGTGGGGCCTTTGGGAGGTGCTTAGGTCATGCCGGTGGAGCCCTCAAGAATAGGATTAGTGCCCTTACAAGAGACCCCACAGGGCTCCCTTGCTGCTCCATCTTGTGAGGACATGGTGAAAAGGTGCCAGCTTTGAATCAGGATGAGGCCCTTGCCTGACCATGCTGGTGCCTTAATCTTGGGCTTCCCAGCCTCCAGAACTGTCAGGAATAAACTTCTGTGCTTTAGAAGCTGCCTGGTCTGTGGTATTTTGTCCAGTCTGGTGTTTTGTTACAACAGCCTGAACAGACTGAAAACCCATTATCAGTTATTTCTGTTGTGGTTGCGGAGTGGCAATGATTTAATTACATTAATTTTACATTTATCATTCTGTTGTAAAGAACTTTCCCTTCTCCTCCACTTGTTTATTTATCCATTTATATATATTAGAATGGACTCATGGATTCTTGCTTTATTCAATGAGTTAAAATGCATTAGTATTATTGTTTATTTTGACGCTCACATTGTTCCAGATTGGGCCAGTGGGGGTCCCTTCAAACTGACGGCTGTGAAGGACAGCTCTTAAAAATGTGAATTTCCAGGTCTGTCACAGTCCTATTAAACTAGTCTCCATGTGCAGTTTGGAAAAAGCTGCTTGAGTGTTTCTCCTGTTCTGTGGAATTTGGGATCAGCTGGACCAGGCCGGTCATTTTCAAGTGTGTAGCTCATGGAGCCTCCCCTTTCCACCAGCCACTTGAAGAGACCTGCTATGCCCACCTCCATAATGGGTTTCTGGGTCAGAGTCTCTTTGTACAAAAGCTCTTGTAGCTTGAAAAGTAATAAAAATAGTAAGTTTGAAAATCGCTGCATTAGGTGACCTCCATTCCTGGCCCAGCATTTTTCCCGCTGAGCCCTCACCTCCCCACTTCCCTCCTCTGACCCACATCCCTCCCTCCCTCAGCTTCTTTCCTGGTGACAGCACTGAGGTAGACAGATGTCTCCTCACCAGATTAGTGAGGGGCCCCTTGGTGCTCCTCAAACTCAGCAGGTTTGGGGTTGCGGGTTTTTGGTGGTGGAAGCTCATAATGCCGTGTTTGCTAAGAACAGAGTTTCATACAGGAAGTCAATTCATACAGCACTTAGAATCCTAGGCCCGTTGGAGAGCCTGGTGGGGCTCAGAGCTGGTGGCCTAGGCTTTCCTGGACCTCCACCTGGAGGCTATCCCAGGTCCAGCAGTCAAGGGCCTGAGGGTCTCTGAACTCTGGGAACCTCCCTTCTCCCACACCTGTGTGGTAGAGCCTGTGCTTGTGAGCCTGTGATAAGGGACGGTGGCCCACCCTAATGCCTGGCTGGCTTTGTAGTGTCTTCCCATAGCGAAGAGTCAAACTTCCAGACCCTGTGAGTGGCTGCTGCCACCATGTCCAACTTTGCACTGTTTCTGGCAGACTCTCAGTAGGGGAGTTGGGTCCTAAGGGGTATGGGTTAGGGGAGGACTTAGACACTTCTGACTCTGAGGGTGAGTCAGAGCTGAGTGGGGAGCCTGTGGACCTGACCCCTCCTTCCCCTCTCAGGGTGGCGGTGCCCCAGGGCTGAGGCATGACATCCTTCCTGTGTGTGATTCCCATGGGCAGTGAGGCAGCCTACTCTGGCCTGCCTTTGTGACCATCTCTCCTACTGGAACCCATTTCCCTTGAAAGTCACCTGTCTCCTCCTAGACTTCTCCCCTTGGACCTCCCTGTTCCTACGGCCAGTACCCAGTGGGTACTGAGGACCTGGAAAGTCCAGGGCCTAAGGTGTGCTGTTTGGAGGTGCAGCAGGGTTCCCAGCTCCATTGGGAATATGGCTACCCTTCCCTGGGATGGGCCTGTGGGCAGGTACAAGTACTG
Source organism: Physeter macrocephalus (assembly GCF_002837175.3). Classification (NCBI taxonomy): domain Eukaryota; kingdom Metazoa; phylum Chordata; class Mammalia; order Artiodactyla; family Physeteridae; genus Physeter; species Physeter macrocephalus. The sequence continues at coordinate 21,963 of NW_021146461.1, forward strand.
GGAGCCTCGAAGGCCAGGTGGAAAGGTTGAATCTTGGTGAATGGCTGAGTCTGGAGAATGAGGCAGGGGGGAGCCAGCAGGATAACTTGGGTTCTAGCTCGGGATATGGGTGGATGGTGTTGTCCAGGTCAGCATAGTTCAACTGGGTTCTTTGCTTAGGGGTCTTACATGGCCCAAATCAAGGGGTAGGCAGGCTGCATTCAGGAGAGGTTCTGGGGCAGAACCTAGTTCCTTGCTGTTTGTTGTAGAACTGAGGTCCTGTTTCCTTGCTGTCAACCAGGGCTACCCTTAATTCCTGGAGCCTCTCTCTGGTCCTTGCATGTGGCTCCTCTGTCTCAGATCCAGCAACAATGCATTGCATCCTTTTCATGCTTGGAATCTCTCTGACTACTTCTGCCCTCAGCTGGGAGAAAGCTCTGCTTTTTTTTTTTTTTTTTTTTTTTTTTTTTTTTTTTCGGTATGCGGGCCTCTCACTGCTGTGGCCTCTCCCGTTGCGGAGCACAGGCTCCGGACACACAGGCTCAGCAGCCATGGCTCACTGGGCCCAGCCGCTCCGCAGCATGTGGGATCTTCCTGGACCGGGGCATGAACCCGTGTCCCCTGCATTGGTAGGCAGACTCTCAACCACTGCGCCACCAGGGAAGCCCAAAAGCTCTGCTTTTAAGGGCTCATGTAATTACACTGGACCCACTCAGTTTCCCTATTTTAAGTAAATTGATTATTCATCTTGATTACATCTGCAAAATCTCATTTGTCCTTTCTTTTATATGGTTATAAATTATACTTCCTGTTTTTTGACTTTGCTCAGTAAAAAGATGACAATTAAAAAAAATTTGAAGTCATCCTAGAGATCTGTGTAAAAATGGTGGATTGAGTGGACACATCTAATTTTATTTTATCCTAAAACCCCACAAAAGTTAAGATAAAGGGAATTTTTAAAAAGCAATCAATCTACGAGGACAGGGAGAATGGGAAAGGAAACAACAGCAAGAAAAAATTTGCAAACCAATAATTAGATGGGTGAGGGGCTCAGTTTGAAATGTAGGAGTTGGTGTCACCATATTATTTTTTTAGGGGGGTTTGTGGGGGAGGAGCATCAGAGGTGGCTAAATATAAGAATTGTTTGAATGCAGTTGATGTGGTTAGAGCCCTTTCCTTTCTCAGTGGTGCTTGGTGACTGCTTTAGCTGGACATTGGAGATTCCTTCTGCTGAAGGAAAAACCAAGGACCTGGGAGACTCCAGGTGTTCTTGGAGGGTCATATGAAGACTATCTCCATTCCCCAGCCTTTTATCCCACTTGGCTTCTAGAACACTGACAGCCAGCCCTTTACCTTTCAGGCAGGAGATTAAAAGACACCTCACTGGGGAACCTGACCAGCCTAAGAGGAAAGAACTAAAGATGCTGACGACATCTTTAGCAGATAGCCTAGCCAGATCGCCCTGCACAGAAACTCACCTGCCCAAGAACTCAGTGCTACTAGTCAGTTCTTAGGCATTTATTCTTAGTCATGAGGATTACCAAGGTTTGCTAATATCTGAAGAAAGTACCTAACATGAAAGGAAGCAAAACAAGTAGGGGGGGAAAGGCAACTTGAAATAAATATTCTATTTAGAGAGAAAATTTTGAAAAAAATTAGACATTTTCTCAGATAAGAGAAATATTATATCTATGAAATATGAATAGGATACTATACAAAAGGAACATTTAGAAAACAAAAAAGTATTAAAAGTTTAAAAGAGTAAGAGCAGAGCAAAAATATCAGAATTATTAGAATAACTAGAATTATTATAAAGTTGAAAGAGTCTTCCAGAAAATAGACAAGAAAGATGAAGAGATGGATAATAGAGCAGAAGAGGTAAGAAATGTAAGGAATCAGCCCGGGTTCCCATATCCATTAATATAGGAGCTGCAGAAGGAGAGAACAGAGAAAAATGCAAGTGGGAAAATCATCCAGAAAAAAATTTCCTAGAAAGATATAGGTTTCCATATTGTATGGACTCATCAGATGTTGAGCCAAGTGGATGAAGATAGACCAGTACCCTGAAATGTCAGTGTGCTGGGGAGAAAGGGATGATCCTACAAGTTTACAGAGAGAAAGGAACAGGTTAAATACAAAGATCAGGAATCTGAGTGGTTTCAGCCTTCTCAATACCCTGGAATATAGGTAGGGCGACGCCTTCATTGTTCTCAGTGGAATTGACTCCCAACCTAGAATTCTATACACAGCCAAACTTTTATTCAGAAATGAAGGTAAAATAAAGATGTTTTCAGACATACAGGGTCTGAAAAACTTTCCTTTTGCCCTGAAGATTTCCTCCACAAAGGTGAACAAAGACTGGCTCTCTTGGAGGCTGTATTCCAAATGAGGCAAAAGGGAGTTCTGGGACCCAGTCCAGATTAAAACCGCTCAGAGGATTCCAGGAGAGGTTTCTTCTGGAAGAAGAACTAGAAATAGGACATCTTATGTGAGTGAACTTATTGAGAGGAGATTTGGACAACTGGCATTGAATTTGGGGTTGAATATTAATAAATTCGTAGAAAATTAAACAAACAGAAAAATAAGAATTATTAACTCCAGAGAACAAAAAGTTGTCTAGGAAAAGTAATCATGGTTTATATGGCTCACTCTGATGGCTCTTGTGGTCCTAATAATGTAAACACTGAAAATTACTCTAGCCATCGCTACAGTTTAGCTATAATTGGAGTGCAGGTATGGGAAAGGAGTGGGGTGGGTGTTGGGGCACAGGTGGTTTGTAGAGGAGGGAAGAGAGTTATGCCCTTGTCTTCCAGGGTGGGAAGTGGATAAGTAACACTTGAATAACACTGAAAAGCCAGGGAATAGTAAGACAAACATCATATACAGAAATTTCTAAGAGATATTTGGGAAGTTAACATGAAGACCAGCTAGAAGTTGAGGGAGTCCCTGGAAAGGGCAAGGCCTGGCCTTGGGACCTGGGATCTGCTGTTTTTCTCAACACAGCTTTTACAGTCGCTGATTCGTAGATTATGTGCAGGGACAATTTTGAAAAAAATTAA
>NW_021146462.1:0-25000 GCF_002837175.3 Physeter macrocephalus
GGTGGTGCAGTGGTTAAGAATCCACCTGTCAATTCAGGGGACAAGGGTTCGAGCCCTGGTCCGGGAAGATCCCACATGCCATGCAGCAACTAAGCCCATGCACCGCAACTACTGAAGCCCGTGTGCCTAGAGCCTGTGCTCCACAACAAGAGAAACTACGGCAATGAGAAGCCCATGCACCACAACAAAGAGTAGCCCCTGCTCGTCGCAACTAGAGAAAGCCCACGTGCAGCAACGAAGACCCAACACAGCCAAAAATAAATAATAATAATAAATAAATTTATTTTTAAAAATGCATTCAATACACCTAAACCTACAACACGTCAAGCTTAGCTGAGCCTACCTTAAACGTGCTCAGAACACTTACATTAGCCTACAGTTGGGCAAAATCATCTAACACAAGGCCTATTTGATAATAAAGTATTGACTATCTCGTGTCATTATGTGAATACTGTATTGAAAGTGAAAAACAGAGTGGCTGTCTGGGTCCAGAATGGTTGTAGGTGTATGGGGTGTTTACCCTCGTGATCACATGGCTGCCTGGGAGCCGTAGCTGCTGCCCTGCCCAGCATCCTGAGAGAGCAATTCTCCCAAATACCACTAACTCGGGAAAAGATCCAAATTCAAAATTTGAAGTATGGCTTCTACTGAATGAGTGTCACTTTCACACCATCCTAAGGTTGAACCATCGTAAGTTGGGGAACGTCTGTATATCACAGGATAAATTCCTAGAAATGAAATGGCTGAGTCAAACCATACATGCATTTCATAGTGTGTTAGATGTGCCACGCTGATATCGTAGACGTTCACCAATTTACACACCCATCTGTAATGTACTACTATACATTCTTCACATGCCAGCCAACACAATATTATCAAACTCCTTGATCTTTGCCCAATCTGATAATAACAAAAAGAACGCCATTATGGTTTTATCATCGCTTTTCATAATTGAAGGTGAACATCTTATATACTTAAGATCCATTTGCAAGTTAAAGGACAACAACAAAGTGGGAAATTACAAATCATCAATCAGACAAACAAACCAACGGAAAATTGAACAAAAGCTTGAACTGGCACTTCATAAAAGAACTCCTAATGGGCATTAAGGGAAATACAAATTAAAATCACACCAAGACTGCACTGCATTCCCACCAGCGTAGCTAAAATTAAGAAGTCTGACAATACCAAATGTCCTCAATGACGTGGAGGAATAGGAACTCTCATACACTGCCAGCAGGAGTATAAACTGATAAACTGCTCAGAAACACTGAAGATATGAATGTCCTATATCCCAGAAATTCCACTCCTGGTATCTATACTCCTTGAGAAAGCCTTGCCCATGTATACCAGGAGTTATGTAAATGAATTTCAGAGCAGAATTGTTCCCAATGGAACAAAAATGTAAAATCTTAAATGTCCATCCATAGTAGAATGGAAAAATAAATTGTAGTTTGTTAATAACAGCCGAAAACCATACAGCAATATAATGAACAACTCACAACTTCATTCATCCTCATGGCCGTGGTGCATAAAAATGAGAGCTAAATAAGTCACAAATGAAGAGCATAATTCTCCTTATATAAAGGTCAAAAATGGGTGGAGCTAAACTACTGTACAGTGTCTGAGGATGCAAACATAGGAGGAAAAACTATATTAAAAAGACTAGGCGGGGGTCTTCCCTGGTGGCGCAGTGGTTAAGAATCCGCCTGCCAGTGCAGGGGACACGGGTTTGTTCCCCGGTCTGGGAGGATCCCATATGCCATGGAGCAACCAAGCCCTTGCACCACAACTACTGAGCCTGTGCTCTAGAGCCCACGAGCCACAACTACTGAGCCCGCGTGCCACAACTGCTGAAGACCGCGTGCCTAGAGCCCACGTGCCTAGAGCCCGTGCTCCACAGCAAGAGAAGCCACTGCAATGAGAAGCCTGCGCACCGCAAGGAAGAGTAGCCCCCGCTCGCCGCAACTAGAGAAAGCCCTCGCGCGCAGCAACGAAGACCCAACGCAGCCAAAAATAAACTAATATTTTTTTAAAAAGACTACACCACTGGTGGCGCAGTGGTTAAGAATCCGCCTGCCAATGCAGGGGACACAGGTTCGAGCCCTGGTCCGGGAAGATCCCACATGCCGCAGAGCAACTAACTCCATGCACCACAACTACTGAGCCTGCGCTCTAGAGCCCGCGAGCCACAACTACTGAAGTCTGTGCGCCTAGAGCCCGTGCTCCGCAGCAAGAGAAGCCACCGCAATGAGAAGCCCGCGCACTGCAATGAAGAGTAACCCCCGCTCGCCGCAGCTAGAAGAAGCCCGCACGCAGAGACGAAGACCCAACGCAGCTAAAAATAAATAAATAAAATTTATAAAATAAAATAAAAAGACTAGGGAATGATAATGACTCTAGTCAGTGTAGTGGTTACGTCCTCAGAGAAGCAAGGGGTTTGTGATAGGAGAGGCCACCCAGCCAGGGACAGGGCTGCTAAGATACTGGCTTTATTTCATTACCTGGATGACGGTTTTACAAGTGTTGGCTTTGTCTTTAAAATGTATGTATATGTTTCAAACACTCCTCTGTGGGTATGATGTATTTCACAATATAAAAATAAAAATAAAGGTTCAGAATAGCATATGTATAATACCACTTAACTAAAAGAAAATAGTTTTAAAAAGGCAAAGAAATATACATTTGTTTCCTCGTATGTGCACTGATTAGCTCTGGGAGCATATGAAAGAAACTGGTAACAAAGATTGTCATTGGGGTGGGGCACTGGGTCACTGGGGGACAAGAGTAGGACGAAAAAGATGTCTTTTACAGTGCTAGACCATGTTAATATATTACCTACCTAAAAATACGTTTGCATGGGGAATTCCCTGGTGGCCCAGTGGTTAGGATCTTCACTTTCACTGCCAAGGATTCAGGAACTAAAAGCCCACAAGCCACCCAGCGAGGCTTAAATAAATAAATAAATACAAAAATACATACATACATACATACATACATCTGCATTAAAAAAAAGTCCTGTTGGTATTTCCTTTCCTCTATTGTTTTAGTTTTCTACTGCTACATTACAAGTTACACAAATTTAGTGGCTTAAAACAATACTTCTATTTATTATCTCACAGTTTCTGTGGGTCAGGAGTCCAGGCATAGCTTAGCTGGGTCCTTACTTCAGGGTCTCCCAGGGCTGCACAAAGTGTCGACTGGGCTACATTTTCTTTGGGAGGCTCAATTGAGGAAGAATCTATTTCCAAGCTCATTCAGATGGTTGCAGAATTCATTTCCTTGTAGCTGTATGACCGAGGGCCCCGGCTTTGTGTTGGCTGATGGCCTCCTGCAGTTCCTCGAGACCACCCAGAGTCCCTTGCCAGGTGGGCTTCCTCAACGTGGCTACTCTTGATACAGTCATACGTAACACAGCTTGGTCTGGGAGTGTCATCCCATTACCTTTGCCGGATTCTACTGGTTAGAAGTGAGCCACAGCTTCCGCCCACTCTTCAGGGGAGGGAATTTCACAGAGGCATGCACACCAGGAGGTGGGAATTATTGGGAGTCACCTTAAGGTTTGTCAGCCACAACTCTTTATTGTTTGGGGAGGGTTATTTGCCCAATTTTTTTCTACCTTTTTTTCCTTTCTCTTTTTGCAAGAGCCCTGTGGATAAGTTAACCCTTTGTCTGTCACATGAGGTGCCAATTCAAACAACTTTGATAAATTAATACATGACTTCACGAATCTCCTATTAGTTGCTCTACACACTTTTAGCTACGGCAACAGTGACTTCATCAGGCCTTTACAGAGTCTGTTTCCCTTACCTAGAAAGCTGAGTTGGGTCAAAGCACAGAATTTAATTAATGTTCAAGGATGAGTGAGAATATTGATTTGGGCTTGACTTGAAATTGCTCTGACTTTGATTTATGCCAAGATGAGCCAGAGAAGTAGTGCAAAGAATAAACCTGCAGTGAGGCTTCAGGTAGGAGAACAAGGCAGGTATTTCACCTGAGTCTCATGGAGTTGTACCTGAAGTCCTACAGAATGAGATGTCTGTAGGTTGGCAGAGTGGAGGACACTGGGTTTGCTGCCTTGTCCGTCTCTAATGACCTCAACACCCCAAAACATCTTGTGTCACCAGGTGATACATTCAGCTCCCCAGTAAGCCACTTTACCAGTGGCCATTGTCCAGCTTCTATGCTTTATGTTTGCTGTGCCAGCTCTGGGCACTCTCGTCTTACCTGTGCCTAGACTACAGAGCCAAAGAGGAGTTGCTCAATTATTTCACATAGGCCTCTCCTTTTTTTTTTTTTTTTTTTTTTTAACAGGGATAACCACTCTGAATCATTCAAGACTCAGCTCCTCCTAGGCTGTCTCCTAGAGGGACATCACAGCTTCCAGGCCAAGGTAGTCATACCATCAATTTGTGAACCCCTGTGTTAGCCTTCACTACAGAGTATTGTAATTGATCTATTCTATTCACATTTCTGTTTCTTTCACTCCATAGCAAGACCCTCCAGGGCAAGGACCGAGTTTGATTTCCCTAAAGACCTGTACATCCAGCTGTCCATGGGAGATCTCCATATGGGTTCCCACAAGCACATCACCATGTCCAAAGCTGACCTCACCTGAAGCACCCCCTCTGAGTGTCTGTACAGCATCCAAGCCTCTTTCATTGCATCCTGTATGTTAGATTGTAGTTTCCTGTTCACAAAACTATCTCTCCCATTAGATAGTGAGCAACTGAGGGCAAAACCATGGGAATTTTATTTATCTTTCTATCCCTGGAGCCCAGCACAGTGCCTCCCATATAGGAGTTATTCAATAAATGGTCACTGAACTGAACTGGATATCTGTATCTTCAGGGCCAGGGACCGTGCGGGAATCTTGAAAATGCTCAGGACACGTTTGTTACATTAGATTCCGGGAAAGATGTTTCTCTCAGAGCCCTCTGCCTGCCCTCCTTCTCTAGCAGGCTTGGATTAACACTGAGAGCCAATAGTTTGTCACACAGCAACAATAGTAAAGAATGAGCTACTGCCGAATAGAGCAGAACCTTGTCTGCCGCAGACAGCAGAGCAGAGCTATTTTGAGATCCTTTAGGTAGCGTCACAGTCTGATAAGCCCACACTTTTTGGTGATAGTTACACTCAACTTAGGAGTACAAGGCATTGAAAACATCTTATTTGTATATCTGTCTCTTTTGCCATCCTTTGGAGCTCCCTTTTAGAATACAAAGTAGCAAATTTTAGGTCATCGTTTTTCGTATTTTGCAGTCAATCAAATTTTTATTTGCAATACTACTAACATATTTTAATATTCCACTGAATTACTGTGCAGATGTGCTAATTTATAGATCAAATGACCACAAAACCCAAACAAAAAAGCACGACTGACGTCTCAGCCCAAACTTCCCAGCATGGCACACAGGGTCCTTTGTGGCCTGGCCAAGCCCACTTTTTTGGTATCCGCTCCTTCCTGGCTGTTCTCGTTAGCATATGCTCCAGCCTTGGTGAACAGCGTCCAGGCACCAATGTGACAAGTGCTTTGGCTCATGAATTAACCATCCTTGTTTGCCTTGAGAGAGCCTCTATCGCTCTGTCCAGGAACTTTACCTCTATGAGTTTCTTTCCAACCAGACAGCGTGCCCAGAGGAGAGGAATAGTGTTTTTTCCGTGTTGAAATCCACAATATCCAGCAAAGTGCTGGGCACAGAGAAGATGCTCAGTAAAGGCTGCTTCAGGGTATAAGGAACGCAAGTTCCTCAGTTACCTTAGACTATGCTAGTCCACTTCAGTCTTAATGGTGGGACACTCTGCCTAATGACATGGACAATTACAAGTTCTGTGGCTGCTTTTGTGGCTTTGGCACTCTGTGTTCTGATTTTAGAGACGAGATACTATGAATGTGTGTTTATGTATAGAACTTTCTTCTTCCTTTATTCATTCATTCATTCATTCAACAAACACTCATTGGCTATGAATTCTGTGGCAGTTCCTGTATGAGGTGCCAGAGATATGAGGAAGCTGCTTCCCACGCTAAGTGTTCAGTGCTAAGAGTTCTGTATGTGATGCTGGAAGACCTGAGCTCAAGCCTTCCCTTTGCTTCAGTTTGGGGTCTCATGAAGGACATTTTACTTGCTTTAGAGCCCCAGTTTCCCAGATCATTAATGAATACAAACATTCTCCTTCTGCTGTAATTATAAACAATCCAGGCCAAGACATCCAAGACTTCAGGAAAGCGGAAGATTGGCTGGCACCCTGATGGCCAGAGAAAAAAGACCATCTCTTTTTCAGGGCCAGAAAATCCTTGTCGCTGCAGAAGAACAGATGAGGATGGGCAGGGAGACCCACCCACCCAGACCAGATTCAAAAGTCAATGGTATCCATTAATTTGTTCAAGAAGTTTGTGTTGAGTTCTAACTATGCATCAGGTCCTAAATTAGGAGCTGGGGAGAGAGAGATGGATGACATAGTCACCCTTCCTGCTGCCACAGGGAAAGGCCAACAGGGACTGTAACAGTGTGAAATGTGGGGCAGTTTAAAAGTGTAGGATGCTTGCCATGGGAGGGCATGGGAGGAGTCGGTAACCTGGACTCAGGGGGGATGGGGGAGGACTTTCCAGGAAAAGGGATGTGTGAGCTGAGACCTGAAGCGTGATTGGGATTTAAGTGGGGAAAAGGGATGAGAGCGGTGAGTGTTTCAGACAGAAAGAATGTACGTGTGACTGTCCCAGGGACAGAGAAAGCATGGCACAACAGAATAGAAATAATTCCACTTGGCTGCAAGGAGGGAAGTTGAGAGGAATGAGACAGGTAGGCAAGGGCCATTTCTTGAACATGAAACTTTACCCTAACGGCAAATAGGAACTATTGAAGGTTTCTGAAAAAAAAAACTTTTTGGTTCTGATTTCACACACCACAAAATTCATAATGTAGAATGAAATCTCCCCAGATCACTGCTCTCACCCCGACACTGGTAACAGTTGGGTGCTTATTCACTCTGTTTCTAACCAATTATTATTATTAATCACATTTGTAAAAATAGAGCCATTCTTTACTTGCTGTCCTATAATTTTCTCTTTGTCCTTAGCAATATATGGATATCTTTCTATGGTACTGCGTATCTACCTACTAGTTTTTAAATGACTGCATAATACCCCGTCATTGCAAGGCTGTTTGTTTTTTACTGTGGTAAAATATATATATATATACACACATCTGTATTTTAAAACAAAATGTATATAGGAAACAAAATTTATCATTTTAACCATTTAAAAAATTTTAAATAAACTTTGCTAAAATAACATAAAAACATTTACATAATAACATTTACATTTACTATTGTAAGTTTTATGTGTACAGTTAGTGGCATTAAGTACATTCACACCATTGTGCAACCAGCACCACCATCCATCTCCAGAAGTTTTTCATTTTCCCAAACTGAAACTCTACACCTTTTAAACACTGACTCCCCATCCCTCCCAGCCCCTGGCAACCACCGTACTACTTTCTGTCTCTATGAATTTGACTCCTCCCAGTACTTTATATAAGCGGTATCATATCCATAGTTTTTTGTTTTGTTTTTGTTTTTAACCATTCACGTAGAGATGGGCTGTTGGTTTGTCTCCCCTCTTTTGGGTGGGGTAGGGGCTGTCACAAGGCTGTAGGGACATTTTCATCTCTGTGTACTTGTAGAATACATCCTAGAGATACTGGGATTTTCAAAGTCTGTAAACATTTGGTATGAACCTAAATGTTTGTACCATGCTCTATGCCCACTAACAGTGTATGAAAGCACCGGTTCTCCACATCCTTGCCAATATCGGCTATTAAAAAAATTTTTTAGGCTTCCCTGGTGGCGCAGTGGTTGAGAGTCCGCCTGCCGATGAAGGGGACACGGGTTCGTGCCCCGGTCCGGGAAGATCCCACTATGCCGCGGAGCGGCTGGGCCCGTGAGCCATGGCCGCTGAGCCTGTGCGTCCGGAGCCTGTGCTCCGCAACGGGAGAGGCCACAAGAGTGAGAGGCCCGCGTACCACACACACACACACACACAAAAAGACTCCGTGCTCCCACTGCAGGGGTACGGGGTTCAATCCCTGGTCAGGGTAAGATCCCGCATGCCATGCAGCACGGCCACAAAAATAAAAAAAGTGTTCTTGCAAATGTCGACAACACTTTACAAGAGTATATAATATATAAATCAATAATTCCTTGTGAAGGATGTGCAGGAGCAACCCAAGTTCATGAACCACTTTTCTCTTGATGACAGTGCTTTGGAAAAACTTTGCTGAGGCCACACCTCTAAGAGTTTTTTTTTGTTTTGTTGTGTTTTAAAGATTCATTTATTTATTTATTTTATTTATTTATTTTTGGCTGCATTGGGTCTTTGTTGCTGCACGCGGGCTTTCTCTAGTTGTGGCCAGTGGGGGCTACTCTTCATTGTGATGCATGTGCTTCTCATTGTCGTGGCTTCTCTTGTCCCGGAGCACGGGCTCTAGGAGCGCGGCCTTCAGTAGTTGTGGCACGTGAGCTCAGTAGTTGTGGCTCGCAGACTCTAGAGTGCAGGCTCGGTAGTTGTGGCGCACGGGCTTAGTTGCTCCGCGGCATGTGGGATCTTCCCGGACCAGGGCTCGAACCCATGTCCCCTGCATTGGCAGGCAGATTCTTAACCACTGCACCGCCAGGGAAGAGCAAGAGTTTTTGTTTTTTTTTTAATTTTTGTGAATAGGCAATACTTGAACGTGGTTCAACATCCTTGATTTGGAAGATAATTCAGGAAGTAGAATCCACAGGACTTGACTGTGTGTGAGGAAGAAGGAATAGGGAGGACTATGTGGATTCATGGATGGTCCCCAGATATCCAGCTGGACAAATAGAGGGACAGTGGGGACAAATAGAGGGACATAGGAATAAGAAACACAAAACAAAAGGTATAGATCCTGGGGAAAGCGGGCAGGGATGAACTAAGGCTACCGTGCCAGTGGGTCATATGGGTAGCGTCTCGACCAGACGCAACTGATGGATTCACCCTGGGGTAATACCATTCTTCTCCTATTCTTGTGCCACTATCTAGGAGTCTCCTTTCGGCAATCGGGGTACCTGGGAAGCTGGATTAGTGATCAGATGTTTCGAGGTGAACAGAGAATGTCTTAAAGGAGTTGGACGACCCCATGAGACATTTCCTTCTGACTATGGAGAGGCCAGTGTGGTAGCCCAGGAGCAATCGCCAGGCTCTGGGCACTGCTAATCACTTTACATGCAGTGATCTCATTTCATTCTCTTAGCAACTCTCTGAGTTAGGTAAGACCTTTTCCCTTTTAGAAGGAATGACCAGAAACAACTAAGGTATATTGGGTACTTACTGTATGCCAGGCACTGTGTTAAGCATTATTCATGAATTATCCTGTTTAGTCTTCACAGCAGTAAAGTAGGTCTAATCAAGAAATCCATTTTCCCAATGAGCTGCCAAGTGACAGAGCCGGAATTTAAACCCAGTCCTGGCTGACTTCTTACCTGCCAGGCTCTCCTGTCTGGTGTGTCTCCCTTCCCCACTCTCTCCCACCAACCAGCCCCCACACCGACAGGCAATTTCTTCTTCAGGAACACTCTCTTCGCCTACACGCAGCACTCCACAATTGATTAAATTTTCATTTGATTAGGCTAGATATAATCCAAGCTGAAGATTCAATTCTGTGTTTTTGAAAACATCTGCAGTTTCACCTTATTGCCTTTTGTGTTGATAACATTCCTCCAGCTACTCCCAGCAGGACTGACTTCAGTGTCAGACTCAGGGTAAAGACCCAGAGGAGCCAATCCCAGGCAGGAGTGCCACGCTTCAGAATTCCCCATTCACAGCAGGCAGAGCCTTCCCTTCGGGGCAGGTCCATGGCCCCTGACTCCTCTCTGCAGAATTTTCTCATGAGATGTTCCTCAGATCTTCCTTGATAAGTTTCCTGTACCTAGTCCCACAGTATTTGGGGCTAGATGGGCCAGGGCTGTTTGAAGGCTGTTTAGCCTCAAGCTGCATCCTCTGCAAAACTAGGCAAACCTTTTCCCAAAGGTCAGGAACTTTTCAAAAAATCGGATGAGCCACCTCCCACGAAGAAATTACAGGTGAAATTTCCAGGTGTTGTCCACATTTCTTTCCTCTGTCCTCTTTACTGTGAATGTGGGTATAAACTATTAAAGATAATTGACTCATTCCTGAAGGCCAGTTCTGACCTTAGCCCAACATGGTGAATCCATCCTGTAACAACTTTAAGGTGAGTCGGTACTGTCCTTTTCAATTTGCCTGGTTTTCCACTGCAGTTTGGGGTAAATTAGGCCTGAAATCACAGGACAGAATTCATCCTTGCTGGCAACCTGAGTTGCTTCATTAAGATTTTCACTCCTAGGTTTTTATTTATTCTCCTATTCATTCATTTAAAAGGCAATAAACAGCATTAACAAAAACCAAAGTATACTGGACAATAAGCATACATCACCTAAGGAGCATGAGCTTTGAAATATGTTTAAAAGCTTTTAACTATCTCCATAGATACTGGTTTGGGGGTTTCCTTGGGGAGATCTTGCCACCAATTTACCCAAGGCCAAACACAGAGGAATCCTGTAACCTGTAGGAATGTTAAAGAATGCTGGCAAGGCCCTCCTCTGCAAAACTGTTATCACACACACCACATTTTATTTATATTCAAGCATTTTCCTTCATCGTTACATTTTTGCTTTTTTCCATCCTTACATTACCTTTAGCACAGTATGTTTTTGCTTTTTTCCCCTAATTACGTTATCTTTAAGGCACTGCCTAAACATGGTCTTTTTTTAAGCCGGTTTGAGAGTGGGTTAAAAGAAACACCCTAAAATGTCATCAGGTCCTGGATGTGGTTCAGAAAAAAAAATTCAAGGCTCCTTTGGTGAGAGTGCTAACTAGTAGGGGTAATGTGGATACACGGTGGGTAAGAAATGAATTTAGATCTGGTATTAAAACATCTTCCCACTGCTGTGATTTTTGTTTCCTGGTTATCAAAATAATATATGTTCATTGTCAAAAAACTGTAAAATTAAGAGAAAAAGGAAACAACTCGTAATTGGTGTGATTTTTGGATATGAGCCCTTCCCTTTGGGAAAGCGATGGAGAGGAACGCACTGTTTCTGGCCTGGAATACTGGGCGGCGGGGTTCCCCCTGCCTGATAAATGCAACGGGGTTCGGAAGTCCGGCCGCCCAAGGGCCCGGGGCGCAGGGCCATCCCAATGGCGTTCCCATTCTGCCACCTGTGCGGCGACTTGGCGCCCTCCTCGAGTAGCTGCCAGCCCCGTCGCCCCCATTTCCCACCGATCTCCTACGCAGAGACCCAACCCAGACACAGTCCCCCGTAAGTGTCCACCGACTGAAAATAGATCCCAAGCCCGCCCCTGACTCCCCCCACCTTCAAATCCTCCCCTTTAAAGGGAGCCACCGGGTGACGCCAGGGGAGTTTGCGGAAGCACCAACCGCGTTGGGGCCTTGGGCGGGTCCCGTGATTGGATCCGGCCCCGCCCCCGGGTCCTCTTCCCCCATTGTGTGAGCGGCTCAGGCCCAGGCCCCGCCCACTGCCACCTCCCTCCGGAGGCCCAACCCCTCCCCTTTTTTTCACCCCCCCTCTTTGGCTCATTTCCGGCCGCCGCTGCTACCGCTAGCCTGTAAGGAGGATTCGACAGAGGGAAGAAACAACAGCCGCCATCTTGTTTGTGTGCTAGGCTGGGGGGGAGAGAGGGCGAGAGGGAGCGGGCGAGAGTGGGCAAGCGGGGTGCTGGGCTGAGTGCGAACTGCGGGAGCGCGAGTTCGGAGGGGAGCCGGGCCGGAGAGAGGCGGCAGGGGCCGAGACAGTGGCAGGGGGCCCGGGGCGCACGGGTTGAGGCGACCCCCAGCCCCCTCCCGCCTGCACACACCCCCACCGCGGCCCGGCAGCCGGGCCGGCGTCGACGCCTAGGGGGGACCATTACATAACCCCGCGCCCCGCGGCGCCTTCGCCCGCCGCCGAGGGCGGCCCCGAGCGGAGCCCCGGGGGGCGGGCGCTCCCGGCATCTGGCCGCCGGGGGTGGGGGCCGTAGCGGCGGTCGTATTTATTTATTTTCCGCGGGAGGGAGGGCGAAGGAGGAGAGCGCGGCGCGAGAGGAAGCTGCCTGCGCCGCCCGCCAGAGCGGGGCCTCCTCGGTGGCCTCGGCGTCGGCGCGGGCTGGCGGCGCTGCTCGGCCCGGCCCCCTCGGCCCTCTGCGCCGGCGAGCCCCGCGCCCGGCGTCCTCGCCGCGCCTCCGCCGCCCGCCGCGCGATGTGAGGCGGCGGCGCCAGCCTGGCTCTCGGCTCGGGCGAGCTCTCTGCGGCCATTAGGGGCCGGTGCGGCGGCGGCGCGGAGCGCGGCGGCAAGAGGAGGGTTCGGAGGGTGGGGGCTCAGGTCCGGGAGGGGGCACCGGGAGGAGGTGAGTGTCTCTCGTCGCCTCCTCCTCTCCCCCCTTTTCGCCCCCGCCTCCTTGTGGCGATGAGAAGGAGGAGGACAGCGCCGAGGAGGAAGAAGCTGATGGCGGCGGCGGAGCTCCGAGAGACCTCGGCTGGGCAGGGGCCGGCCGTGGCGGGCCGGGGACTGCGCCTCTAGAGCCGCGAGTTCTCGGGGATTCGCCGCAGCGGACGCGCTCGGCGCATTTGTGTGCCTGTGTCCTCCTCCGGGCCTGGGCTCAGGCCCGGCCCCTCGCACTTGCCCCTACCTTTTCTATCGAGCCCGCATCCCTCTTCAACCACCGCGATCCGGCGAAGAGAAAAAGGAACTTCCCCCACCCCCTTCGGGGGCCGGCGGAGCCCCCCAAGCCCACCCCAGGGATCCGGGCGGGGACCCAGGCCTGAAGAAGAGATTTCCCGGGGATTCTCGTTTTCCTCGCCCGTATCTCCGAAAGAATTAAAAATGGCCGAGAATGTGGTGGAACCGGGGCCGCCTTCAGCCAAGCGGCCTAAACTCTCATCTCCGGCCCTTTCGGCGTCCGCCAGCGATGGCACAGGTTAGTCTTGGGAACCCTGGCCTTCCACCTTTTTCTTAATCTTTTCTCCTCGTAGCTTTATTCGTCCATATTTTCTTTCTCTCTCTTCCTAGTTCTGTGCCTTTTGATTGATTTTAAAGGTGTTTGAATGAGCTGGTCGAAGGCGTCCAGTAGCCCAACCATTTTCTTTGCTTCCTAATACATTTATTGCAATACTATGTCATAATCGCTATGTGTTCTGGAATTAGAGCTCTTGAGTGGTGCTGCAGAAATGGCCTTTATTGTTGTTCCCATGCAGTTTAATTTTGGAAATGCCAGTGCATTTGAGTGTAAGGGCCTTTTTTGCAATTTTACTTTTTCTGTTGTTGATAAATGAGGAATCGTGAATCCTTTCTTCCTAATCGCACTTGTCCCGTTTTCTCTGCTTTCTACTCTTCAAGAATTTCTCTTTACATAAGAATTTCTGTTGAGGATGAGGGTATAAAAAAATCTTGGTTTTATTTATTTGTGTGTGTGTGATCCAGGATTTCAGGTTTGACGTGAAGTTAAATGTCAAACCCGAAATTTGGTATGAATTATTTTACCTACCATTCCCAGCTTTTTTGCCCCCCCCCCATTTGTTTTAAAAATCAATATGGAGCGCTGTTCATTTTCCATCTCATTTCTTTGGTGCCAGACCAAAACGTCTGAAACTCTGGGGTTTTTAGGTTGGGAGAGAGCAGAGGCATTTTCTTTGCAGTTTGCAGTTACTTTCTCTTTGGGGAGGGCTGGCTGGGGGGCTAACTGATTTTATGGAGTTGTGTGCTTGGAAATCAAGATTAAAAGTTGAAAGAGTCCCAGTCATGAACTGCAAACACGAACTGATAATACAAGAATTTTAAATGTGCAGTAGGTTTTGTATTTGGTGTGTTTTGTCTTTTTTACACTTTAAACATATGTGGAGATCCAGATTTCAGTTTTAAAAAACTCTTCAAATTTTTTACTTCACTCATTTGTGGACTAGCCCTTTTGTCAAGAGAAATTCAGGGAGACTTCTTTCCATCATTCCCTTCTTACAGTTAGTTTGATGCGATCCTGATGGCCACCGACCTTCTCTTTTGCTGTCTTAGTTGTTTGAGGTGCCAGGGTAATGAAGATGAAGAATGGCTGGCCATCTGACAGTCTACAAGATGTTCCCCCGTACTACGGAGCATCTCTTTAACTCCCTGAGAAAACAGGCTCAACGTCATTCCTCCATCTGCCAGTGAGAGTGCATAATGGAGTTAAATGTACCCTTTGAGTTTGTAGAGAACTTCTAAAGAAGCATGGTTCTAAGTAGGCTTCGTTTCTGTGGGTGAAAAACGTAAGGATATGGCAAATGCTTTGGATTCTTTGCTTTTATAAGAAAGATGTATCGTGAGTTTAAGGTAACCTGCAAAGATTGAGGATTTTTGCAGAGTTCCTCTGCTTCAGGCTTGTAACGTTGGCAGTACATGAACTTTGATCTGTCCTCATTCCTTGAAGTTTCTGTAGTCTTAAGGGATTTTTTTTTTTAAACCTGCGTTTTTTTCTCAGAATTCATATACATATGGAGTATTGTATTCCTTTGTACTTACTAAAATGTCACTCGTAGGACTTTTAGATCACCTTTAGACACATTTTTCACCTGTAGATTTTTGTTTTGTTTCTTTAGTTTTTGTGTATTGTGGAGGTTTTGGCTCTTTAGTTCTTGTGTAATATGGTAATGGATTTTACATTTGAGTTAGCCAGTGACTGGGAATATTGTAGAGAAAACTTTTTACTTGTACTGTTTTGATGACTCCTGATATGAGCAGTTTAGTCTTAAGAGTAAGTAATGAAAGGTCTGAAGGGGAGGCTGTGCTCTCTTGTTCACATATCTCTGTTCAGGTGCACTGCTGCAGTCTCCATATTTGATCTGTGTATTTGGTAACTTTAACTCATTTTGGTAGTGTCTCACCTGACTAATGCACAGCAACTGTTTTGCTACTTGAAATATCTTTGAGTAATTGTAACAGTGCTAAATGTATCGAGTGGGTTTTTATAATAAAAAACCCTCAGCACTGAGATTAATTCAGTCTTAGTCCTAAGAGTTTATCTTTCTCTAAATTTTGTAGTGTAGGTTGATTTTTGTGCCCCCCCCCCCCAAGATTCTACTCCAGGAATTCTTTGGTATCCAATTTTTAATCCTAACCAGTTTGGATTTTTTGATGGGGGAAGGGGAAAAGTGAGTATTAAGAATATACTGTCCCCCTGTGAACTTCAAGTTGAGCACCATTACATTTTGATTTTTATTTGCATCTAGCACTGTATAAGTGCTATATAAGTATAAGTTTGCAGTCAACTTTTAACAGAGACTCTTCACTTTTTAAAACATTACATTTTAAACTTGTAATTTCTACATTTTTACTTCTGAGTTGCCACATATTTTATAAATGTGAATGTAAATTATTCCTTTGTACTTGATGATTAATTTTATTTAGAACTGTTCAAAATTATCCCAAAATTCTAGACTCCAGAAACTTTTTTTAAATGATTGAGGCTTGCCAGTTTTAGTAGTGTAAGTGTACCTGCTAAGAGTGTTTGCATGTGCCAGTTTTATAGGAAAGAAAATTGGAACCCAGTTGGGTTGACATGCTAAACTAAAGTGTTACAAAACAAATTAGTGCTTAAATCCCAAAATTTGATTTTCTAAGGTTATCCACTGATGCAGAATAAAAATGACTTATTTAATTTTCAAAGATTCTTCTAAAAAATTTCTAGGTTGATTAAAATAATTTGAATTACATTTAAGTTTTACACGTTAGAATGGGGAGAAAGACTTACCACTTTTGTATTTTTATGTTCCCGTTTCAATCTTTGCACTTGATCCATTGAAAATATTATTTAACTTGGCATGGTTAGATCAAAACTGTTTGAGGAATCAAATTCCTTTCTCTCCTACCACCTCCACTACCACCCCATCATAAAAGCCATTTGCAAAAATTTTTTGGTAAAATTATTGACCAGAATAGTTAATACATTGTCCTTCAAATATTTCTTGAACCTGTTTCTGATAATAACCTGAGTGATGGAGTGATGAGGATGATATATTGCCTTCATTGCTCACGGGACATGTTTTGTCACTGCTTTGTAAACACTTGATGCTGTATGGGCTGAAAGAACAGACTCTGGAAAGAGGTGTGACAGCATTAGGATCTGGCATATTTAGTAGGGTAAAAGATTCTTCTGGTCTTGGTATGGTTTTGTGGCCCTGCTGTGTACCCATGTGTCAAAATTGGCTTGGATTTTATGCCCGTTTTCATTTTGAAGGCACAGGGCAGATATATCTGCATTTTGACCACTAGATGAGTGTACACAATAGATTTTTTGTGACAAGAATTTTTTTAACGTCTTTATTGGAGTATAATTGCTTTACAATGTTGTGTTCGTTTCTGCTGTATAACAAAGTGAATCAGCTATATGTATATGTATATCCCCATATCTCCTCCCTCTTGCGTCTCCCTCCCTATCCGACCCCTCTAGGTGGTCACAAAGCACCGAGCTGATCTCCCTGTGCAATGCAGCTGCTTCCCACTAGCTGTTTTACACTTGGTAGCGTATATATGTCAGTGCAACTCTCCCACTTCTTCCCAACTTACCCTTCCCCCTCCCTGTGTCCTCAAGTCCATTCTCTACATCTGCGTTTTTATTCCTGTCCTGCTCCTAAGAACCTTTTTTCTTTAGATTCCATGTATATGTGTTAGCATACAGTATTTTTTCTCTTTCTGACTTACTTCACTCTGTATGACAGATTCTAGGTCCATCCACCTCACTACAAATAACTCAATTTCGTTTCTTTTTATGGCTGAGTGATATTCCATTGGCAAGGATTTTTTAAATGTCAGTTTTACTTTCTCAGAACACCATTGTGTCTTAGTGGTTTGTCATGTAACTAGAATTTTTTTTTCGGAGATCATTTCTTTGTTAGCTCTTAAACCTGTGATACTGTGTTTTAATTTTATTTTTCGGGCATCAGCGTTTACATGAGAGTTCTGCTTCTGACGTTTTGGAGTTACTGCTCTTTGGTCCAGCGAGGTATTGCAGACCTCTCTGTTAAATTGCAAAACATTTTACTAAGTGTCTTGAACTCTGGCAATTGCTTACTCTTAAGGCTTTGTAAGTTCATTTATAGGGCTTCAAGAAAGCTATCTGTGGTGGATAGTGAGTTAGGTGACTTTTGTTACTTTGTAAATCTTGTATGTGTTACAACAAGGGTTCCCTTTTTCAGCTGGAGTTCATATTCTGTTACAGAGGTAAGAAATGTATTGCATGTCCAGTGATTGGATGATGGGGAGGGAGGAAAAGGTTTCTGCCTTGGTTGCCTTTTGGCATTGTTTTCTCTGTTTTACTTTGCTTTCTACCTTTTCCTTAGTCTGTGCTATAAAGTGGGGGGGGGGGGATTAAAACAAGAAGTTGAAAATTAGTGCCTAGTGGTGTTTGTAAGGACATTAAGTGGTAAATAGGAAAGAAAAAAAGAGTAGGAAGAATGTTGCAGATACAAGTGGGAGTGTAAAATGCTTCTTCCTGGTATATTTACAAAAACAATTCAAGCGTTATTCTGCCAATTCTTACACCTAACAATTAATGGAAAAATAAGACAACTTGTTTTGTGTGTTTTTGAAATTTTAGGGTTCCTCTTTAGAGAATTTCTGAAATTGAGTTTTTTTTAGTGTGGCAAGCATTAGAGAAATTAATGGGCAGGTTGAAACAAATTATGCCACGTGTAAAATATTTAAAACATTGGCTTTTGCAGATGATTTTTTTTCATGAAATGGATGGTAATTTTCTTCTGAAATTTTAATGGTAAAATATTTTATTGCTCAGGTCTCAAAAAATGTTTAAGAGAATAAACATTGAGGTTTTAAGCCTCTTCTGAACAATTTGGATATCATTTGTTTTTAGATGTAGATCTTTTTTAAGATTTTTTTAATGTGGACCATTTTTATTTTTTAATTTTATTTATTTATTTTTGTCTGCGTTGGATCTCTGTTGTTGTGTGCAGGCTTTCTCTAGTTGCGGCGAGTGGGGGCTGCTCTTCATGGCGGTGCATGGGCTTCTCATTGTGGTGGCTTCTCTTGTCGCAGAGCACGGGCTCTTGGCGCGCAGACTTCAGTAGTTGTGGCACACTGGCTCAGTAGTTGTGGCGCACAGGCTTAGTTGCTCTGCGGCATGTGGGATCTTCCCGGATCAGGAATCGAACTCGTGTCCCCTGCATTGGCAGTCAGATTCTTATCCACTGCACCACCAGGGAAGCCCGTGGACAATTTTTAAAGTCTTTATTGAATTTGTTACAGATTGCTTCTGTTTTATGTTTTGGCTCTTTGGCCGTGAGGCATGTGGGATCCTAACTCACTGACCAGGGATCAAACCCGCACCCCCTGCATTGGAAGGTGAAGCCTCAACCACTGGACCGCCAGGGAAGTCGCTAGATGTAGATCTTTTTAAATAAGTGCCCCAAAAGACAATTAGGAGTAATTTAGTTGAGAGAGAGTATAAAATTTAAACTACTGGCAAAAAGTGAGTGGTGAGAGAATTTGTTCTGGAGTCAGACTAGAGTTAAAATCCCAGACCTGCCTTTATTACCTGTGAACCTTGGGCCAGTTACTTAATCTCTCTGTCTCAGCTTCCTCACCTGTAGTACCCACCTTGTAGGATTGTGGTAAGGAATAAATAGTAAATGAGAATTCTCTTTGTCAGTACTTAGAATAGTGCTTGCTGCAGCATAGTATGTTTTCATTAAGTGTTAACTGTTTTTAACTTTACTGCTAAATATATCCCAAAAAAGCAGTGCTACATTTTTTAATGGGTATATAGATAGATTGGGTAAAGAGAAAACCAAATGTGTGAAGTTGAGAGTGGTCTTAAAAGTAAGGCTTACAGAGCCTTACTTTTAAGATGCAGAGTTAGCGTATACATCATCTACTCAACGATTAAGTTTTTTGAGAGTATAAGAATATGGCAGCAGAGGTTAAAATAAAAGTATATATATTGTCACATAGGGGAGTCTTGTATATGTAAGTAATTGAAATGAACATAAATATTTAAGGCATAATGAGAAATAAGAAAGCAGATTGTTCTTATTGGAAATGCTCAAGATAAGAATGGCTTTTTTCTAAAGAATCATGTAGTTGAGCATTATTTTTTATTTATCTGGGTCTTTTTTTTTTAAATTATTTTATTTATTTTTGGCTGTGTTGCCTCTTCGTTGCTGTGCGCAGGCTTTCTCTAGTTGTGGCGAGTGCGGGCTGCTCTTTGTTGCGGTATGCAGGCTTGTCATTGCAGTGGTTTCTCTCGTTGCAGAGCTTGGGCTCTAGGCGCGCGGGCTTCAGTAGTTGTGGCATGCCGGCTCAGTAGTTGTGGGTGCGGGCTCTAGAGTGCAGGCTCAGCCCAGGTTTAGTTGCTCTGCAGCATGTAGGATCTTCCCGGACCAGGGCTTGAACCCCTGTCCCCTGCATTGGCAGGCGGATTCTTAACCACTGTGCCACCAGGGAAGTGCATTATCTGGGTCTTAAAAGAAGACTTTCTTAAAGGAGGAGGAAGAAAAATAGAAGGGGCAATGCAGAGCTTTTCAATATTTTTTTACCACACCCAAGTAAGAACTACATTTTACATGGAGAACCAGAGACCCTGTCTCAGCAAGTGAGCAAACAATATTTATCCTACCTAGCCTTACTACTTATAATATACTCTGATATTTTCTATTGCATTTCATTTTTTTAAAAGTGGTGGTTGTGACTCAGTATATTGATTTCATGACCCACTATGGCTTGTGACTCACAATTTGAAAAATGCTAGTTTAAAAGAGTTGACAAGCTGCTAGTTGTCCTGTATTGGACCAACGTTTTCTGTATGCCCGGCATTTCATCTCCAAACAGGGAATACTCTGGTGATCCAGAAAAACATGGGCCCTTCCTTCCTGGGGTTTGTAGATAAGGGGAAGGAACGACATTCAAGTCTGATGTGACCAGTGTTGTATATGTACAGTGTACAGTGTTGTATTTGCACAGTGTACAGTGGGAGAAACGGGTACCTAACCTGTAGCTACTGTTGCTCTAGTGGCTTTTTTTGAGGAAATCGGTGTCTGATCTTGGGATTTGAAGGATATCGGGTTTCTAAGAGTAAGCCCAGGTTGAAAACAAGAGATGGTCTGTCATGGAATCTGTAAATTTCATCTGGCTGGGGGATAGCAAGAAATATAACTAGAGGTGAGCAAAGGGCCAATCTTGCAGGATTTATTGGAGTTACTGCTTATTGGAGTTTAGATTTTTTTAGCTCTTTTAAATGGATGGACAGAATTGTACCTTAGATGATTGACTAAAGCGAGGAATGGTTCGGAAAGGAACAGGGGAAAATAGGCGAGGGAGACCAGTGAGATGACTGTTTCAGAATTCCAGCTGTGATGAGGGTGGCCTGGATTAGTTCATGGAAAGAAGTGAAAAAGGTTTGAGAGAACATGGGTGGGTCAGCAGAGCTTGGGGATTAATTAGTGTCAGGTTATTGCCATAGAGGAATCAAGGGTAATTCCCAGGTTTCAAGCTTGGGTAGCAGGATTGCTGAGGATGTCATTTATTCGATACTTAGAGAAGTGTTTGTGTATGGATATGGATGAGGGGAGGGATTGTGATGAGTTAAATTTGCATATTTTGAAGTTGTGTGATTCTCCTAAATTGGGTAGTCACTATTTTCATTTGGAGCACCTTTCATTCTAGCCAAGAAACATTGACTACCCACCAAGTTTTAGGTATTTGGAATGTAAAGATGAATCAAGGTGCAGTTTCTGCTCTCAAACCCTTTAGGATCTGGTGGAGTTGGTAGTACACATATCCACACAGATTTTCCATAAGTTATACTCTGATAAGTTTTAAATGTTTTAGATAAAGGCAGAGGATAGGGATTATTTCTGACAGGATGGGTTTGGAGTATTGGGGGGAAACTTCATATAGAAAATGTATATTTGAATGGGGGTAGGAGAGCATGACCTACCTTTTCTTATAAGTTGGGAATTACCTGGTGGTCCAGTGGTTAGAGCTTTCACTGCCGAGGGCCCGGGTTCAGTCCCTCCTTGGGAACTAAGATCCCGCAAGCCATGCGGTATGGCCAAAAAAAAAAAAAAAAAGTAGTGAAAGTTGGAGTGGTATTTCAGGTGGAACAAATACAAGTGGTTTTTATGTGACTGGAACAGACTATATGGTGGAATGTTTTCATGGGAGACAGATGGAAAAGGATGTTAGGGTCCTAATATGGAAAGACAAATATGCTAAGGAATTTGACATTCATCTCACCATCTGGATAGAAATTTTATGAGAAGAGTGACATGGTCAGGGAAAGAGTAATGCTAGTGACACTGCACAGGATCAGTAGCAGGGAGGGAACCTAATGGCAGGAAGAGCTAGGGTTTGTCATTTGTCTCTTGAAATGAACTTAGCATTTGTCTTTGAAGTTTTTGGTAAATTGTAGTTAACAAAGTGAATTGTTTATCTTCTTAAGATCCAAGTTTTGTTTACCAGTTGTCATACATGTAGAAAATGTAGCAGATTTTTTTTTTAAGTCACTGCTCCCCTTTCTCTTTACAGATACACCATTTCTAGGAGACTTTTTTTTTTTTTTTTTTTTTTTAAGAAATGGTACGGGCTTCCCTGGTGGCGCAGTGGTTGCGCGTCCGCCTGCCGATGCAGGGGAACCGGGTTCGCGCCCCGGTCTGGGAAGATCCCACATGCCGCGGAGCGGCTGGGCCCGTGAGCCATGGCCGCTGAGCCTGCGTGTCCGGAGCCTGTGCCCCGCAACGGGAGAGGCCACAGCAGAGGGAGGCCCGCATACCAAAAAAAAAAAAAGAAATGGTACGATAGTTTCACCATCTAGGATCACCTATAGGCATTCCCTTGGAGCAAACCCCAATTAGGCAAACAAATCCAACCCTCACTGCAAAGCTTCTCAAAATGTTACTATACTCGGGCTTCGCTGGTGTCGCAGTGGTTAAGAATCCGCCTGCCAATGCAGGGAACACGGGTTCGAGCCTGGCCCAGGAAGATCCCACCTGCCGCGGAGCAACTAAGCCTGTGCGCCACAACTACTGAGCCTGCTCTCTAGAGCCCACGAGTCACAACTGCTGAAGCCCACGCCCCTAGAGCCTGTGTTCCATAACAAAAAGAAGCCACTGCAATGAGAAGTCTGCTCGCCACAACGAAGAGTAGCACCCGCTGCCGCAACTAGAGAAAGCCCGCGTGCAGCAACGAAGACCCAACACAGCCAAAAATCAACCAATTAATTAATTAATTATTAATTTAAAAAATGCATATTTTGAAAATTAACCTGTACTTTTGCCCTTTGGCTCTATTAGCTTTCACAGTTCACCAGCTGCCAACATGCATAGCTGTGTGATCCTGTGAAACTTAATATTGATTATCATCTTTGATCAAATTTGTATATAACCCACAGGTTGTTACCAGTTGTTGTTTTTTGGTTTTGTTTTTTTTTGGCCGCGTTGGGTCTTCGTTGCTGCACGCAGGCTTTTCTCTAGTTGTGGCGAGTGGGGGCTACTTTTCGTCGCACTGCACGGGCTTCTCATTGCGGTGGCTTCTCTTATTGCGGAGCATGGCCTCTAGGTGCACGGGCTTCAGTAACTGTGGCTCGTGGGCTCTAGAGTGCAGGCTCAGTAGTTGTGGCACATGGGCTTAGTTGCTCCGTGGCATGTGGGATCTTCCTGGACCAGGGCTCGAACCCGTGTCTCTTGCATTGGCAGGTGGATTCTTAACCACTGTGCCACCAGGGAAGCCCTCGTTACATTTTCTCAGTGTCCTTCAAATTCAGTATTGTAGTTTTAAGTGTTTATGTACCTTTCCTTCCTTGATAGGTGGGTTTTTTATGATTAGGTTAATTCTGCTTCATCTACGGAGTATTAAATACCATTTCTGAAATAAAGTACTGGATGAAAGTTAGGATGGTTATTTTAACCTGATAAATTCATGAAATTTACAAAATCGCCTCATTTTAAAGGCCACGGTGTTTTAAAACGTCATACTTTGTTAAGCACCTGAAACAGCTGAGTTAATGTAAGAGTAGACGTGCCCTAAACCAATAAGGAGAGATCTTTGTGAGATTGATAGTTTTCATGTCTAGCCAAACTGTTTTCAGAATTATTAAAGTTGTGTAGATTTGACTTTCATCTCTAATCCTTATTTTTTTAAATCTCAGATCTCTGCCCACCTCATCACTCACCTGGCTCCCCCTCCTTTGAATTACTTCAATTGCTGTGGCTCAGCTTGAGTTGTTCACCTGTCCTCCTTTTCTCCACTCTTCACTTGTCTAGTTCCTACTCATCCTCTGGTCTCACCACTGGGATGAAAGAAAGGTTTTGAGATCTGGAATGTTCATTTTTTAAAAAGCATTTTTAATTCCACAGAGAAAACTAACTGAAAGGAGGAGAGTTGATGGATGAGTTCTGTCTTTTAAGCGGATACTTGAGAATTGACTAGTTTTAGAATAATTCGTATGGGTATTTTGCTAATGTACAGTTTAAAACCCAACTGAGTTTTTATTTGAATTCAGCTTACCTGAAGTACAAAAATAAGCCTGTTTATTCAGCAAATAATGTTTGAGCCTTCTAAATGGGAAAAAAATTTGTAACTGAAAGAGATACTGTTACGCAGTAGAATTAGATTTTGAGCCAAAATTATTTCAGTTTTGCATCCTAGTTTGTAACTTTTAAAAATCTTTTGTTTATACTCAGTGCTGTATTTGGGATTATATTGTTAGTAATCCTAATTTTGAAGGTTATACTTCACTTATATATTTCATGGTGGGTAACGTTTGTCTAATTTCTCATGTATCATGGAATTGTCTTGATCTTTTGATTTTTTTGGAAAGGCTAAGTGAGTTGAGTATTTATTTTACAAGAGATGATATAGCTAAATCTGCTGTGAGGACCACAGAACTAAGAAGACACCAATGGTGACCTACAGAATCAGTATGTAATAATGAAAGGATGTTTTGACTCAGTACTAGTTTCCCACATGCTCAATCCAAATTCGTTTTTGTTTAAATTATCACATTTCTAATACACAGTTCATTGGATAAACCTAATGTATTATGCTAAACTTTTCCAATCAGATTTAATTCTGTCCTGTCAGTCACATTTTGTGTCACCGTGTTTGGACTGAATGTACACTCAGATGAAGAAACTTTCTTTTTTTTTTTTTTCTTTTTCTGGCCACTCAGCACTGCACGCAGGAGCTTAGTTTCCTGACCAGGGATCAAACCTGTGCCCCCCTGCAGTAGGAGCAGAGTCTTAACCACTGGACCGCCAGGGAAGTCCGGAAGAAACATTTTACTCAAAGTCATTTTGTATTTGAGCCTATGGGAACCATATATGGGAATTTGTCAATAAACTATTTGGTAGAAGTAGCCTGCTGATGATGTTAATTAGTTGATATTTTAGAAAGTAAGCAGGAAATGTCTTACTGGAGATAGTGTGAGTTTGTTCATTTCAAGTTGTTTGTGATACTGTCTTGAAATGTTTGTCATAGGATAGTTTAAAGGTAATGGAATACATTTCAGATTTGTAAATGTCTAATCAAAGAGAAAGGGGGGGTCAGCAAATCAAATATGTAAGAACTCACCTTAATATCTAGAAGTACTCGCTGTCATTTACTTTCTACTTCCTACTTCACAGTCCATTGCAATCTGGCTTTTGTTGTTACCTAGTTTACTAAATATCTCCTATTATCTACATCTAGTGAATTTTCTGTCGAGCATGGAACACCACTAACATTTCCTTCTTGGAAACTGATTTCCAGGATTCCTGGTGGATGGGCTGGGGAATGTTGAATTTTAGCATCCTTTGCAGGTTAAGATCATGTCTCTTAAATACTGGCATTTCCAGTGGTCCCCTTAATGTCCAATGGTGACTTAAGCTCCACATTTGTCTCTCACATTGCCATGTATTCCTCTGATTGCCCATACGGTAACTGTACT
>NW_021146463.1:0-25000 GCF_002837175.3 Physeter macrocephalus
AAGCAAGGAGGGCCAGGCCAGCAGTGAGGTGGGGGAAAGGAGGGCTAATCTGAAACGCAGAGGTCAGGGACAGCCTCACCTATGAGAAAAGACCTGCAGGAGGAGGTGGGGCATGAACCGAGGCCAGATCTGTAGGGGCTGAGGCCGCATCTCTCCAGCGGCTATCAAAGCACAGTCTAAGGACGCCGGGTCCTCAAGACTTTACAGGGAGGTCAAACTATCTTCAGAATACCACTAAGACATCATCTGCCTTTTTCACCGTGTTGACACTTGCACTGGTGGGTGAAACTGCTAGCACCTGTCAGGGCAGAGGCTCCAATGTGCCCAGGCAGTCACTGGGCCGTTCCTGGCCACATGCTCCTTAAAAAGATCTCCAGTTTCATTTAAGAATATCTTTGATAAAGCAGTAAGAATTATTAATTTTATTAAAACTCTGACCTCCGAGTACACATTCTTTTAACATTCTGCATGACAAAAATAGGAAGTATATGCATCAACTACTTCAGCTGGGTACCAAAGGATGATGGTTTTCTAAAGGAAAAGCTCTTGTGACCAAGCCGTGAACCGAACTGGTCACTTTCTCCATAGAACACCATTTTACTTGAAAGAATGACGGATTATTATTTTTTTTTTTTTAAAAAGGGGTATTGGCACATCTTCTCAAAGATGAAATAAGTAAGCCTGTCACTTTCAGAAAAATAACTTAAAACATTTGTTGCAGATGATGAAATTTGAATTTTCAAACAAAAATTAGAATTTTGGAAAACTTACATTAGCCACCCGTGAACTAGACAGCTTCCCGATACTTAAAGACTTTTCTGAGGACATTGGTGCTGGTGTTAACTAATGTGTTTTCTTTTTAAAACACTGTATAACACTATGTACCCCTATTTGGAAAATCTGTAAAACTCGGTGAGCCAGTGTTTTCCAAATGACCAATATCTGATGTTATAACATTAGGCATGAGCAAATGAGGGGCAAGAAGGACTAATGAATTTTAAGGTAACAGCAGGAAAAGTTCACGGATACAGTTTCAGATTCCACATTGCAACTAACCTTTAAGCACTTGCCACCTATTGAGCTCTGGTGGCGGATGAGAAGTATATCCACGATTATCTGAAAAGGCTATTAAAAGACTCCTCCCAGGAATTCCCTGGCAGTCCAGCAGTTCAGACTCCACACTTTCACAGTCACAAGCTGAGCGGCGCAGACCCACCCACCAAAAAAGACTCCTCCCTTTTTCAACCGCATATTTATGAGGCCAGGTTTCCCTCATACAGTGCCTCCAAAACAACATCACAGAATGAATATAGAAGCATATATGAAAATCTAGGTCTTTTCTACTGAACCAGGCATAAAAAAGATTTACAAAAACATATAACAATGCTATTTTTCCTACTAATCATTTTTGTTTCAGAAGATGTTATTTCTCCTAAAAATGTTATTTATGTTAACATGGAGTGGGTTTCTTGTAATTTTTAAATGAATTCAAAACATTTAAAATTTTTTATTACAGTAATATTAATAAATAAATAACCCACATAAATGAAAGCTCTTTGGGGTTTTCATAATTTTTAAGAGAGCAAAGGGGTCTCAAGACCACAAAGTTTGAGAGCTGATGTACTAGACTATAAACCCCTGCGGACAGGCTCTCACTCTCTCCTTATAAACGTCCACCTCCCAGTACTTGGGATCCAGAGGAAACACACAACCAATTTTCATTAAACCGAGTTAGAATAGCTTCAAATAAGCTGGGATATACACTCCACCAATAACTGGAAAAGTCTGTAAAATGGATAGAACACTGAAGGCAAAAGAGTCATCATTCATTCAGACTCTGAAGTAGGCGAGGAGAGACAGAACCGGTCTCCGCAGTTACTGCAGGAGGGACCCCGGCCAGGGCTACCGGGAGAGGGTGCTGGGCAGTGGGGAGGGAGAGCGTCCGTGGAACAAGCCTCCCCCATGGGAAGGGAGAGACTCACTCATCAGAGAAAAGGGCCTGGAAGAGGAGTAGAGGTGGGCCAGCCTGGGTCAGAGGTGCGTAAAACGTGGCAGGAAGTGCCCCAACAGAGTGCGAAGCTTGGAAGAAGAGCAAGGACCTCGAGTGAGGGTCGGGCTAAGGTTGCATTTGCCATCAGTCCCAGGTTGGAGAGGAAGACACACACGCCAGACACCAGGGCTGCAAAGAACAGGTGAGAGCAGAGACAGCTTCCTATAACTGGACCTGGGTCACTGGAGGGAAGGTGAGGGTGAAAGAGAAAGTATGGCTAAAGAGGAAGAGACGGGGACTTCCCTGGTGGCGCAGTGGTTAAAAATCTGCCTGCCAATGCAGGCGACATGGGTTCAAGCCCTGGTCCGGGAAGATCCCACATGCGGTGGAGCAACTAAGCTCGGGCGCCACAACTACTGAGCCTGCGCTCTAGAGCCTGTGCTCCGCAACAAGAGAAGCCAACGCAATGAGAAACCCACCCACTGCAACAGAGTAGCCCCCGCTCGCCGCAACTAGAGAAAGCCCACGCGCAGCAACGAAGACCCAACACAGCCAAAAAAATAAATTAATTAAAAAAAAAAAATTAAGAGGAAGAGACAGTCCTGGGGCACTGCTAACATGCCAAGTTTTAGTTGACACTGTTCTCAAAACCCAGAGTCCCTATGGACAACTTCTCTTAAACCATGACAGAATGCAATAAGTCATGGACCCTCACTCCAGAAAAATGCACATACACACAGGCACACATATAAAAATCTGTATTTAATTTCAAGGAGGCGCTCAAACTCCCTGAAATCCATTCAAATGACCTGGTACAGGTGACAAAAACACAAGCAACAAAACTTCGAAACGTCTACACAGCAAAGGAAACAATCAACAGAGTGAAAAGGCAACGTACATATTGAGAGAAAATATTTACAAACCATGTTATCTGATAAGGGGTTAATATCCAGAATATATGAAGAACTCCTATAACTCAACAACAAAATACAAACAATCCAGTATTAAAAAAGGCAAAGGACTTCAACAGACATTTGTACAAAGAAGGCCTACAAATGACCAACAATCCCATGAAAAGATGCTCAACATCACTAATCATCAGAGAAATGCAAATCAAAACCACAGTGAGGTCTCACCTCACACCCATTAGGATGGCCACTATCAAAAAAGAAAAAAATAACAAGTGTTGGCAAGGATGTGGAAAAACTGAAACCCTTGTGCACTATTGGTGGGAATGTGAAATAGAGCAACCACTGTGGGAAACAGTATGGAGATTACTCAATTAAAAACAAAATGACCATATGATCCAACACTTCTACTTCTGGATTGAGATATAGATAGATAGATAGCAATATGCTTTTGGATATAGCAATATATCCAAAAGAGTCCAAAGCAGGATCTCAAAGTGATACTGGCACACCCATGTTTGTTGCAGCATTATTCACAATAGCCAAGAGGTGGAAGCAACTTAAATGTCCATGAGCAGATAAACAGATAAAGAAAATGCAGCAAATCCATACAACGGAACATTATTCAGCCTTTAAAAAGAAGGAAATCCTGACACATGCTACAATGTGGATGAACCCTGAGAACATTAAAGCTAAGTGAAATAAGCTCACAGAGGGAGACATCCTGCCTGAATCCACTTACATGAGGTGGACACATGAGGTGTCCAAAGTAGTCACAATTAGAAACAGAAAGTAGAAAGGTGGTTGCCAGGGGCTCGGGGAGGGGGGATGAGGAGTTGCTGTTCAATGGATATAGAGTTTCCATTTGGCAAGATGAAAAAGTTCTAGAGATCAGTTTGCACAACAAGGAGCATATAGGTAATATCACTGAACTGTACACTTAAAAATGGTCAAGATGGTAAATTGTTTAAGTTCTGGACCACAATTTTAAAAAGAGAGACAAACACAAAGAAAACAGAAAAACACAAGCAGTATGTGTTGGAGGGAGAAGGGGAAGGTGCCCCAGGCTTGGAGGGGCATCAGGAGCCAGGGAGGAAGCCTCGCCTGATGCCAGGCTGGGCCTGTGAGGGTCTTGCCCAGGGCCAAGGATCCTGTCCCTCCTGCTGAACCTGCTTTCCTGTGGGAGCACAGAGATCACTGCTCCCTCAGGGAGGACCCCAGGGCCTGGAGCAGTGCCCTAAGGAAGGCAGAATGCCTGAGTGTGTGCAGGGGGGATACAGGGCAGAGCCGGGACCTTGCTGAGT
The DNA here is from genome assembly GCF_002837175.3 of Physeter macrocephalus. Taxonomy (NCBI): domain Eukaryota; kingdom Metazoa; phylum Chordata; class Mammalia; order Artiodactyla; family Physeteridae; genus Physeter; species Physeter macrocephalus. The sequence continues at coordinate 4,203 of NW_021146463.1, forward strand.
TGCCAGAGCCTGAGCCCACTGCCCTGTCCTGGGGCAAGGCCAGAGGCCAGGCGAGATGGCCTGGAGGGGATGGCCAGACTTTCCAGCGGCCCAGCTCCTCCTGGACACCATAAATCAGTCCTCCTTCTCTGGGAGGGCCCCCTCAGGAGGGGCACTGACCTTCCACCCAGACCTCTGACTTTGAAGGCAGGACAGGAAGGAAGGGAGGGCCCAGAACCATCATGAACTGGACCATAAATGTTGGCAACAGGGTCACAGACAGGACAGGCTGCCCTGACATCTTTAATGGCAGAGACTTCAAAGTACTCAGTCATCTAGGGAAGGAAGGAGTTATAAGACCAGCAGACTATGAAGGAAAGGGAGCCTGAGCACATGGCAGGACCCCAGAGTCCTGCAGCGTGGAATCTGAAAACAGCATTAGTCTCCCGTTTCTTCCCAGGAGGGAGCACCCCTCGGGGGTTTCTGCTGTGGCCACATTCTCTTCAAGCGGAGGGACTGGACAGACCAACAAGCAGAGGAACAGACCGGCCTGAGGCACAGCTGGGGCCTGCATTCAGGAGCCCCGCGTCCTGGAGCAAGGAAGGGCTGCCGCCTCCACTCCAGGGGGGAGAAGCACCGCAGCCACTGGGAGGGGCGCCCCTGGGGGCACTCACCGCGATGCACTGCCGCATGATGCAGCTCTGCTTCATCCGCCCGGGGCCCCCGAACTTCTTCATGTCCTTGCAGAAGTGGCACTCTCCGCACTCCGTCCGCAGGCAGGCCTCGCACTTGCGGCATCGCGTCCGGCGCCGGCGAGCTCCCGCCGTGGTCCTGTTGGCGGCCAACTTCACCGCGGAGGTGGGGCCCAGCTTCCCCTTGGGCCGACCTACGGCCCGGTTCTGTGGGAGCACACACAGGACTGGTGAGATGGGGGCCCGCAGGGCTGGCCAGGCCCCGAGTCCGGGGGGTTATGGGTTGAAGTGTGTTCACCCAAAAGATATGTTGAAGTCCTAACCCCACAACCTCAGAACGTGAACTTACTTGGAAATTGGGTCTTTACAGACGAAACTTTTAAAATATAGGTCACTAGGGTGGCCCTAATCCAATAGGACTGGTGTCCTTGTGAAAGGGGTAAATTTGGACACACGCACAGAGAAGTCTTATGTGAAGACACAGAGAGAAGACGGCCATGTGCCTGGAGGGATGCCGCCATCTACAAGCCAAGAAATGTCAAGGAAGCCAGCAAATGCCAGAAGTTGGAAGAGGCAAGGAAGGGTCCTTGCCTAGAGCCGTCATAGAAAGCCCCGCCCTGCAACACCTTGACTTCTGACTTCTAGGCTCCAGAACTGTGAGAGAATATGTAGTTTTAAGCCACCCAGTTTTTCTGGTTTTATTTTTTTTAATTTTTATTGGAGTATAGTTGCCTTATAATGTTGTGTTAGTTTCTGCTGTACAGCTTTATGTACAAATATATCCCCTCTTTTTTAGATTTCCTTCCCATTTAGGTCACCCTGAGTAGAGCTCCCTGTGCTGTATGGTAGGTTCTCATTGATGACCTACTTTATACATAGTATCAATAGTGGATATATGTCCATCCCAGTCTCCCAAGTCATCCCACCAGCACCCCCTCCTCCCTGGCACCCATACGTTAAGTCACCCCGTTTGTGGTGCTCCACTATGGCAGCCCCGGGAAGCTGACAGGGACACCCTGCTTTGGAGGGCAGCACGCCTGGCTCAAGAGCCTTCTGCGGCCCCCCCCAGGTCAGGCCAGGCTCCTCGGGCTACCTGTGCTTCCGCAGGGAGGCCACACAATCCGCCTCTGTTCCCTCTGCCGAGGACACCCACCCCTCCCCACCCCACTCGAGTAATGCCTGCTCAGGCTGCAGGACCCAGTTCAAACACTGCCTTCTCCTCTCAGCCCTTCCTGACCACCGTGCACTGGGCCCCTGTCACAGCATAACTGTCTGTTCTCTCATGGGTCTTCCCTTTGAGACAGGGAGCTCAGAAAGGCAGTTATGGAGGGTGTCTTGTCACCACTGTCCCTCGACAAGATGGCTGGCACCTAGCATGTGCTCAATAAACCAGACCCCAAGAGAATGAGACAGTAACCCTAAGGAACTGATTTCTGAGACCTTCTCCCTGTGACTCAGGGAAACAGAGACAGGCAGATGAACAGAAAGTGGTACTAAATGCTGAACAGGGCACGAGCCAGCCACATGTCCTGCTCTGAGGTCCTTACAGCCCCAGAGCCTCTTGCAAACCAGGATCAGAGACCAGCCGCTGGGACACTGTCCACCCAGGGTCAGAAGCAGGAAGGACCAGGAAGGACCAGGATGGTAGGGAGAGTGTCTCATCTGAAGTACCTTTCTGAGTTTGCTGAAAAATGGTTCATCCCTCTGTCAGAGAGACACACTCTCACCCCAAAACTATCTGATCTAACTGGCATCGAATGCTTAAAGCCCTTCTCAGCCAATTAAACAAGCTTCAGTCCATCTCAGGCTTTTCATTTTAATTGCTTGTCACACAAGGATCCCTAAACAAAATCCCATCGCTCGCTAGCTCCTGGGCCCAGAAATGTGGTTATGATGTACCACAGTGCAGAGGCTCTTCCTTCCAGGGACCGCCTCTCCCACAATGCACACAGCTCCCCACCCCCAAACTACTGGGGCTGCTTAGAAACTTACAACCACATCAGCAAGGAAAACAGTCCATGGTTCTCCAAGAATCAAGCCTTGACCCCCATCATTTTATCCTGCAGAGCCGTGGTCCCTGTGCAGACCCAAAGGTCCCATGCACACCTTTCGGTATTGACACCTAAGTGGATCCCTTCCCTCAGATTTATTTTCCCAAAAGCCTGCAGCATTCAAGGGAACTGCAAAGCCTCTGGTGGTGAGGCACCCACGTCAGGAAGTGCTGCGGCTCTGGATCTTTATCCCTCTCAACTTGCTCTGAACTCCAAAGAGGAAAGGAGACCCAGCTCCACTGGCCCACATGTCTTCACCTCCCTTTGCCCTGACCCCGGCGCTCCCACAAGCCACACCACCCGCTGGGGTAAGGGGCTGCCCCAATGCAAGTTACTCCTCCTGCAAGCAGTGGAGGGCCTCCCCACGCACCACAGCCCAGGGAGGTCTGGGGCCCCTAATCAGGGACATGGGCAGTTTTGCAGCCGTGGCACCGCCTGTCAATTCAGGTCAGGTCTTGCTGCCAGATGAGTAGTGGGGAAAAAAAACAAAAAAAAAAAATCAGTTTTCACAGACTTTAGATTTGAGAACAGCATGTAAGGGACTGTGGACCTGAAAACTAAGCAGCAAGGAGTGCTGAGTGGAAGCAGGGATGACAGGGACGGTGACAGCAGGGCAGGTGGGTACTTGCCAAGTACCTGTCATCCTGCTCTTCATTTTACGTATGATATTACCTAATTTCCCAATAATAACCCTATGAGAGATGCCATTTTTCAGATGAGGAAACTGGAGCTAGAGGTTAAGTGACCGGCTCAAGGTCACGGAGCCAGCAGAGGATGTGCGTCTAAACACTAAAACCACATCTAAACACTATAAACCACAGCGATGCACAGGCCAAGTAGGACAAGAGACCCCAGAGGCCACGGGAACTGACCACAGGCCCTGGAAGGGGCCCACAGCTAGTGCCTTGATGCCCTTAGTAGGACAGGTGCCAACAGGAGGTGCAGAGAAGCACATCAATTTCCAGAAAAATGGAGACCAGGAAGGTTTCTCCCTCTCTTCATAGCCTGTTAGACTCTCCAGTAAAGAGCACACATCCTGTTAGCGACCCACTCCTCAAATCCCTGAAACATGGGCCAAGGGGTGGGCGATTCAAAGCCTCGAGTCAGGTACAGAGAAGGCAGCCCATGGTTCAGCCTCCAAGGACGAAACCAGAGGTGAAGGGTTCACACTCTGACCCTGGAGCAGGAGAGTCTAAGGACTAGTTTCTTTGGTGAAGGACTGAAAAAAAGAAAAAATTTCACGAGTCCCAACATGGCTCTTGCCTCCCACTCAGGAGCGTCAGGTATACATAGCAGCTGAGCACCTCTGGCCTCTCTGGCCACTCAAAAGTAAGAGAGTTGGGTCCATCTGGCCACAGTCACAAAGCTCGTACTTGACTGTGAAACAAGCCCACATTCCTATGCTTTCCAAAGTTCATTCTCATCTGAAGAGGCACTTTTCCAAACGATGGAAAAAAACAAATCCGCCCGGATCTCGATGGCAGCTGAGACATCCTGGAAAATGACAGAGCCAATGGCAGACAACGCCTCGAAGGAAGAGGTATAAGGGTGGCTGTTTCCAAAGACCTTGTTTCAGGCCCTCTCTGCCAGGCTGCCAAACAAGCTAGAAAAGCTGCTGCTGCCTGCAGCTTCGTGGGCCAGCTTGCTGGTCAGGAGTCAACTGAGCAACACTTGTAATGCAGGATCCTCCTAAAGACCACTGAGAAAATCAACAGGTTAGAAAGACATCGAAGGGTCTCTAATAGGGAAGGTGAACAAGTCTCGTTTTGGCTTCTGTCCTAACCTCTTTTCGGTGGCATCTAAAGGTTCACAAACCAATACTCAATTCTGCTCTATCCTACCTGTGCCTCTATTCATTCAAGTAACCCAGAATGTCCCTTTGTTAATTTCAGCCTGAAATGTTCTTCTCAGCGAAAGGGAATGATGGCATCTGCTGACTTCCACATACAAACCAGCCTCCCAAACTCCAAAGCCATTTGTTGATTTTATCAGCCCAGAATTCATATCCTCAGCTCCATCCGGTTAGGAAAATTGAGTCCACACACCCATACACACAAATCTTAGTATTCCAACACTTTTTCTCCATCAACATCTCACAAGTATCGTCCTTAAAAGGAGTACTATTGATAAACATCTTTTAAAATAAAATTTAAAAAGGAATACTATTGGGCTTCCCTGGTGGCACAGTAGTTAAGAATCCACCTGCCAATGCAGGGGACACAGGTTCGAGCCCTGATACGGGAAGATCCCACATGCTGCGGAGCAACTAAGCCCGTGCGCCACCTACTACTGAGCCTGCGCTCTAGAGCCTGCGAGCCACAACAACTGAGCCCGAGTGCCACAACTACTGAACCCCGTGAGCCTAGAGACCATGCTCCACAACAAGAGAAGCCACCCAATGAGAAGCCCGTGCACCGCAACAAAGAGTAGCCCCTGCTCGCTGCAACTAGAGATAGAGAAAAGCCCGTGTGCGGAAATGAAGACCCAACTCGGCCAAAAATAAAAATTAAAACAAAAAAAGGAATACTATTGAGGTAGTTCATTTCATTCCACAAATATTAACTAAATGCCTCCTATCAGATCCTATTCGCCAGAATATTCATGGGCAGAACCTTCAATCCCTCATTTCTAAAATACTGGAATTAACATTACTTGGATTAACCTGAATTAGTGAAAAGATATCCCATGTTCATGGACTGAAAGATAATATTGTTAAAGGAAACAACAGGGAAGTTTCCAACTAAAGTGGAAACAGAGTGGTCCACAAATTCAATGCAACCCCAACGAAAATCACAGCTGGCTCATTTCCAGAAATTGAAAGGCTGATCCTAAAATTCATGTGGAGGGAATTCCCTAGTGGTCCAGTGGTTAGGACTCCACACTTCTATTGCAGGGGGCCTGGGTTCAATCCCTGGTCAGGGAACTAAGATCCCGCAAGCCATGTGGCATGGCCAAAAATAAAATAAAGTTAAAAAATTAAGATGGGGCTTCCCTGGTGGCGCAGTGGTTGAGAGTCCGCCAGCCGATGCAGGGAAAGAAATTAAGATGAAATTCATGTGGAAATGCAAGGGACCTGAAATAGCCAAAACAATCTTGCAAATGAAGAACAAAGTTGGAGGACTTACACTTCCTGATTTCAAAACTTACTATGAAACTACAGTAAACAAAACAGTGTGGTACTGGCATAAGGATGGATATACAGATCAATGAACTAGAATTGAGAGTTCAGAAATAAAGCCTCACAATATTTATGACCAACTGATTTTCGACAGGGGTGTCAAGACAATTCAGTGGCGGAAAGAACAGACTTTTCAACAAACGGTGTGGGGATAAATGGATATCCACATACAAAAGGATGAAGTTGGACCCTTACATCACACAATATACAAAAATTAACCCCAAAATGGACAGAAGACCTAAATGTAAGGGCTAAAACCATAAAACTCTAAGAAGAAGGCATAAGGGTAACTCTTCATGACCTTGGATGAGGCAATGATTTTTTGGATATGACACCAAAAGCACAGATGACAAAAGAAGATAAACTGGACTTCAAAATTTAAAACTTTTGTGCTTAAAAGAGCACTATCAAGTAAGAAGAAGAATGGGAGAAATTATTTGCAAATTATACACCTGGTAAGGGTTGTATCCTTAAGGTATAAAACAACTCAACAATAGAAAGACAAATATCCCAATTTTAAAATGAGCAAAGGAGGACTTCCCTGGTGGCGCAGTGGTTAAGAATCCACTTGCCAATGCAGGGGACATGAGTTCGAGCCCTGGTCCGGGAAGATCCCACATGCCGCGGAGCAACTAAGCCCGTGCGCCACAACTACTGAGCCTGCACTCTAGAGCCCACGAGCCACAACTACTGAGCCCACGTGCTACAACTACTGAAGCCCGTGCGCCTAGATCCCGTGCTCTGCAGCAAGAGAAGCCACCACAATGAGAAGCCCGCACACCACAACGAAGAGTAGCTCTCACTCGCTGCAACTAGAGAAACCCTGCGCGCAGCAAGAAAGACCCAATGCAGCCAAAAATAAATAAATAAAATAAAATGAGCAAAGGATTTAAGCAGATAATTCCCCCCCCCAAAAAAGATATACAAATTGGCAATAAGCACATGAAAAAATGTTCCACATCACTAGCCAATAAAGCATGTGATCTGTGCTACAGACTCATTCATTCACCCCCTCACTCACACTTTCACCCACCTACCCACCCAAGTGTTTTCTGGCTGTGAATTATGTACAGACTCAATGCTAGGTGCTGGGACTACAAAGATGAATAAGATGTGTTTGTTCCATACTCTCAAAGGCACTATAGTCTGGGGGAAGAAAGACATGTTACCACATAAACACACTGCAACACAGTGATGATAATATCAAAAGCTAACATGTGCTGAAGCAACACTCTTTTCAATATTTGTATCGATAATCTATGAGGTAGGAATTATTATCATCTCCATTTAGAAATAAGGAAACTGAGGCACAGTGCAGTTAAGTAGTCTCCCCAGTGTCATACTGCCAAAAAATGAGAAGCCAAGACACCCTGGCAATGGCTGTAAAGCCTGGGCTCTGGCATGCTGACCCAGAAGGAATGCCTCATTTCACAGGGAAGGGAGGCTGGGAAAAGTGTCAGACACAGGGGGTGGTGACTAAAACGAGTCTTAGAGGGAGGATAGGACACTGCAGGCCAGGAGTAGGGGTGGGGTTAGGGAGTGAATATTCTAGGCAGAAGGAAGAGTAAGATAGAGATGTGAAACTATATAACACATTCAAGGAATAGCTTGATATGGCTGCTGGAAAACTGCCCTGAAGTGCAGGAGCCTAAACCTGCAGGCCCCGTACACCACATTACAGAAATAGTAGCCCCTGTAAGAGCAGTTAAAGGACTTTACATGCAGGAGCAACATGATCGCATTTTGGCAACACTGGGGGGAGTGAATTTTTTTGGTGGTGAGCAAGATGAAAGACAGGGAGATGAGCTGAGGATGCTACAGTAGTCCAGAATGAGGGTTATGAAGGCTTGAGTAGAAGCCATAGAAGGAATGATGAGGAGGGGATGATTCAGGGATGTTCTAGAAGCAGAGCCGGTTTAGAAGACCCAGGAGGCTGACTGCATAGGAGCATGCAAGCAGGAAGAGTCCTGGAAGACTCTGAGGTTTCGGGCTTGAACAACAGAAGAACAAGGGGCTCAGGACAGAGAACTAGAAACCAGCAGGCACACGAGGAATCTCAGGGACCCACGGGACGTCCAAGGAAGGTGGCCAGCAGCCGCCAGGAGGGACTGGCGCTGAGATACACAGCTGGGAATCAGCATCGCGTAGTGCTGAACTACTTAACACTTAAGTCCACAAGGTTGTTCAGGGAGAAAGGGCAGAGTGAACAGAGGGTCCTGGGCAGTACCTTCAAGACTGAAAACATCCAAGGGCCGGGTGAAAAAGAGCAACCTGCTAAGGAAGGGCCAGAAAGGCAGGAAAAGCAGCAGGAGCCTGTGGCATCACTGGAGCCAGAGAAGAGTTTCAAGAAGGCAGCGGGCTAGAGTTTCAACTGTCAAGAGGAGTCAGTGAGAAGAACAGTAAACGTGGCTGTCTGTTTTTACAATTCAGACAGGTCTTTGTTCCTCACCAAACCGCCGCTAACAGGAGCACACTGACGCTTAGCCCCATGAAGGGCAGCCAGAGCCCCCAACCAGCGTGGAATTCCTTGTCATGCTAACGTTGCCTTCAACTGTATAACAAATTTGTTTCAACATCATGTCTGTTCCCAAATCTTCAAGTATAATGGATATCCCAGGAAAAGCTGGATTTTAGCTGCGCTGCAGGGCCCTTAACACACACCTGCAGACTCCAGGGAGGGCTTCAGTTGTTTACATACTGAGAGAAAGGAGCAAGAGAATAAAAACGCAGGAGCCACCAGAAACCCAGGGGATGGGCAGACCTCTGGAGAATCTGAGGAAAGCTAAGGACCTTTTCCCTAGAAAAATGCCCCTACACACAAAGTCACAAAACTTTCGTATGTAATTTTGGGAAGGTTCGAGGACCCATATGAAAATTTCACTCTTTAAGCAATTATAATGAGTAACACAGTGGTTATAGCCACATAAATTTCTGAGATTGTCTTCAGCATAATTTCCTAACTTTCTTTTTTTTTTTGGCCACACCACACGGCATGCAGGATCTTAGTTCCCTGATCAGGGATAGAACCCATGTCCCCTGCAGTGGAAGCACAGAGTCATAACCACTGGACTGCCAGGGAATTCCCTCTAATTATTATTTTTAACAAACAGGCAGTAATCATTTTTATTAAAAAAAAAAAAGGAATAATTCTATTTTCATTTTAGGGGTTAAAAAAACACAAGATGGAATTCTCCTTACTAAGAGCCCTTCTTTGAGCAGCATCTCCTCAAACTAAAAAGCAGAGCTGAAGAATTTTCCAGCACGCTCTGCACTGGAGAGGCAAAGGAAGTCCATGGGAGAAGGCCCAGCCAAGGGTCTCTCCCGCCCCGGGCCCAACATCGGGAGCAGTGGAAACCCAAGCTGCTGTGGGAAGGCATGGGGCAGACAGGCCAGCCCAGCAGGACAGGCATAAGGGAGGCTGATGCCACCCAGGACTGAACACCAGCCTCGAGTGGGGACGAGGGAAGGACACAGACTTTTAAGACAGAGCAGGCAAAATTCTGATGAAGGATGAGGGGCTAGGCTCAGCTGCAGGGACAGACTGGGCAATAGAAATGTCCCACCAACAGGGTCTCCGCTGGGACCTTTCACGCAGTAGGTGGTCGAGCATACCTGCATGCCTACACTCCAAAACTTCCACCCCTCCTTGAAGGAGACTTTTTTAAAATTTATTTATTTATTTATTTATTTTTATTTTTGGCTGTGTTGGGTCTTCGTTGTTGTGCGCAGGCTTTCTCTAGTTGCACCGAGCGGGGGTACTCTTCATTGCAGTGTGTGGGTTTCTCATTGTGGTGGCTTCTCTTGTTGCAGAGCACGGGCTCTAGGCGCGCGGGCTCAGTAGTTGTGCCATGTGGACTCAGTAGTTGTGGCTCGTGGGCTCTAGAGCGCAGGCTCAGTAGTTACGGCGCAGGGGCTTAGTTGCTCTGCAGCATGTGGAATCTTCCCGGACCAGGGCTCAAACCCGTGTCCCCTGCATTGGCAGGTGAATTCCTAACCACTGCGCCACCAGGGAAGCCCGAAGGAGACTTCTTTAGAGAAGAATGGGGTCTGCAGCCTGCAAGCTACAGACTCCAGAGACTCTGGCTCCAATTTGAAAGACACAGATGCCTTAGAGGTCCTTAGATGAAGCCACTCTTCTCAGGCCCAAGAAATTGTGGGGCTAATAAAAGTTGAGGAAAGGTTAGGGGAGACAAGCAGCAGTGAGCCACCGCCTGGAGGGTCGGCAAATGCAGGGTCTGTGGCTGACAGCCAACTTCTCTATTGGGACTATGGGGCAAACCTGCTGCCCAGTGGCTTGGCTTACAAGTCGTCTCCCTCAGTGTACCTGAGTGGTAGCATCATCTTAAAGTGAACAAGGCGGGCTTCCCTGGTGGCGCAGTGGTTAAGAATCCGGCTGCCAATGCAGGGGACAGGGGTTCGAGCCCTGGTCCGGGAAGATCCCACATGCCGCGGAGCAACTAAGCCTGTGAGCCACAACTACTGAGCCTGCACTCTAGAGCCCTTGAGCCAGAACTACTGAAGCCCGTGCGCCTAGAGCCCGTGCTCTGCAACAAAAGACGCCACCACAATAAGAAGTCCACACACCTCAACGAAGAGGAGACCCCGTTCACTGCAACTAGAGGAAGCCAGTGCGCAGCAATGAAGACCCAACGCAGCCAAAAGTATTAAATAAATAAATAAATAAATAAATAAATAAATAAATAAATAAAGTGAACAAGGCAACCAGGAGAACTTAAGTTGCTAACCGCTCCAGAAGTGCCGCGATCGGGCTGACTGATGCGAGGAGGAGGGAACAAATCCAGCTACAGGATGTACGGGTCCTCACGTGATGGAAGTCTCTTTCAGGAGTGGCAGTAAATGAAAAGGAGACATAAGGAGTCCTATGTGATGCAGTGTCAAAGATGACATCTATCATAGGCCATAGGGTATGGTCGAATTAAAAAACCAAAACAAAACAGGTAACAGGAACCTCACCCATGAAACACCAAAGCGCAGTCAACACTGAATATAAGGGTCTTACGAATGACCAGATGCAGAAAACGTACACTGTTGTCAGGGATTAGGCAGATCCAAACTGAACTGAAAATTTTCAGACCAAGAGTTGAGGTATGAACTAAGCAGCAAGAACTGAGAACCGTTCACATGCTGTCCTACTGACTTGATGAAAGTTGCAAGCCTTTTAAAACCGCTTGGGCTGTCTCTGGGTTCCCCTGATCCATAAGACAAGTGAGATTCAGGATCACCTCATAAGATACATAAACCTGAAAAACGTCCAACGAAATTGAAAAATACATTCTAACTTTGTCTCTGTCATATAAAACCACTTAATAATATGTGTTACGATTTAAATGCAGCATATATAGTACTTCCTCAACGACGCCTGATGGAAGGAAAAAACGTTCTACATCTCGGCCTCAACATTCCAAAACATCTTCATTCCACTGAGGAAATGCACCCGGGCTTATAAGTAAGCATCTTATTCACCTAGTCATGCCCACACGATAACTCAACCCGTCTAATGCTTTATTCCTCAGACAAGTCTACCTAGCCCGTACCCTGTTTCAAATATCGTGCAGATTCTACTTCGTAAATCCTCAACTTTCTTCCCCGGCTTCCTAAACACGAATCTTCCCGGAGTAAATTCACGCTGTAAACACACCCAGGGCTTTGTTTTATACAGATTTCTCCCCCCTGGTCCCAAGAGAGGTTGCTTTCCCTTCTAGATCCAACCGAGGCCAAACACTGCCATCTGGGGTCACGGCTTCCTCTCGCCGCTGCCGCCGTGGAGCGGACTCGCTGGGTTCCGGATTCCCCGCGCCGGCCCGAGCCTCGCACCCCTTCCTGTCTCCGTCTGCCCACGGTGAGCAGCGGGCGCGCGGCGCCCAGACAAAAGCTCGGGCCGTCGGGCCCACCGGCCCCGGGCCGCCCACCCTCCGGGCCGCGGGCGTCCTCCAGCCCAGAGGCCGAGGGTCCCGGTGCAACTTTGGAAACAGAAAGGAAGGACGCGCCGGCGCCCGCAGGTCCGGGTGCGCCCAAGGCGGCCGGCACGCGCGTGGGCCGCAGGCAAGGGCGCGAGGGGAGGGCGAGGCGCGCCCGGCCGCCCGCCTGCGCCCGCAACTTGCCCGCGGGCCGTGCTCTGCGCCCCGCAGGGCCCGCCCGACGGCGAGGCCCACATTGTCCCCGCGGCACGGCCGGCCACCCTCGCGCACAGACGCTCGCACACGCCCCCTGCCCCGGCCGGCTGCGGGGCCCGCGGCGCTCGGGCGACCGCCGGCCTGCCGCGCTCCTCCACGCCCCGCTCGGGCCCAGCCCTGGCAGCCCCGCCGGCGGCGGCTGCAAAACTTTCTCCTCATCGTGGCGGCGGCGGAGGCGTCGCGGCCGCCCGGGGCGCGTCAGTCGGTCGGTCGGGAGGTCGGGCGGGCGGGCGGCGGGTCCCTCCCTCAGCCCCACCCCGGGCCACCAACCTGGTCCGGCTCCGATTCATAGTCGTCGTCCTCGGCGCTTACGGACATGGCCATGGCTCATGGTGGGCCCAGGCTCGCGCGCGCTGACATGGCTGGAGCGGCGCCGCCGCCGCCGCCGCCGCCGCCGCCGCCCGCCCGGAGCAGGCTCGGATCGCCCTGGCTCGGGCTCGGGCTCGGGCTCGGGCTCGGGCTCGGGCTCTGGCTCCCGCTCGGGCTCGGGCTCGGGCTCGGGCTCGGGCTCGGGCTCGGGCTCGGGCTCGGGCTCGGGCTCGGGCTCGGGCTCGGGCTCGGGCTCGGGCTCGGGCTCGGGCTCGGGCTCGGGCTCGGGCTCGGGCTCGGGCTCGGGCTCGGGCTCGGGCTCGGGCTCCCGCTGCCGCGAAGAGGGAGCCGCGCCGCGCGCCTCACACGCCCGCGCGGGAGGGGGTGGAGAGGGGCCGGCGGGGGGAGGGCCGGGGCGCTCATGCATATGCATGAGGCGATCCAGGAAGGGGCTGGCCCCCCGGACCGGCGGGCCAATGGCGCGGCCGCGGCGCTCGGGCCGCACACAAAGGGAGCCCGGCCTGCGGTGACACGGGGGCGGGCCCGCCGAGGGCGGCCCCTCGCGGCCGGAGCTCCGGGACTGGGGCTGCGTGGGGGCGTGCCCGGCGCCCCGCCTGGCCCGCGCGCCGCGGGGTGCACATGGGTGGCTGCACGCCGCCGCTGCTCTAACAGGAAATGCACGCCCGACCTGGGGTGGGGTCTTTTGTGTGGTCCTGCGGGGCGTCTCGCAGGAGCCCCGGGGTGCACGGTCACGGGGAGCGGCCCTGCGGCCCTGCATGAGACACCAGGCACGGGTCCCTGTGCCCCCAGCAGCGGGCACACGGGCTCTCGGGTTTGCACAAGCTCTGGGACCAGGACCTGGTATGCCTGTGAACCCGGGAGTCCCGTACCCCCTGCAGGCCCGCTGCCCCGGGTACAGTCTGGGGAGCCAGTTCCCCAGGACGCCGGCAGTTGTGTTGGGCTGGTCCCCTAACGTTGCCCTCTTCTACCCTCAGGTTTGCCTTTCCAGGTCGCGAGGGAATCAGCGTAAAACGTGGGGTGGTACAGACGGGAGTTCCAATCGAGCTGCCTGCCTTGGAGGCTGCCAGACAGAACACCATGAATGCACTCTTCCCTGAGGTGGGCGCCCCACTCTCTTGGACAGGAGCCCCCACTTCCTGAGGTGCCCAGGGGTCGATCTCGGAAGGGGTGAGGGCAGGCCAGAACCCAGTCTCCTAAAAGACTGGCAAGTGCCTGAAGCTGGCCCAGAAGGTGTGGGTTTCTAAATTCTTAAACTGGAAACATTCCTAATGCTTACTCCTAAAGCAGCCCACCCTTGCAGAAAACTCTTAACTGGAAAAAAATGTCTAGGGGGCACTTAGGCCAGCAGCCCTTACTCTGAAGGAGGAGCTCAGTGACCATTAGCTAGAGTGATCAATGCTGTTATAAGCATCAAAACCACAGGTAAACTCAAGCTAAGGAGCTGGCATACTCATCATCTAACTAGGAATGTCCAAGATGACACTAAACATGCATACATGCACCAGTTTCTTCATCTGTAAAATGGGAAGGTTTGCCCAACCAAAGGATCAGAGGCTTTCCCAAGAAAAAGCTCATTAGCTGTGAAATCTGGTGACCAATTGTGCAGTGTTGTCCAACTGTTACTCATGCCTAGGCCACTGGCCATGAAATCCACTCTGAGAACAGAAGGGACCCACAGGCAGGTCATGGCCTGGGCTTTCAACGAAGGCAGAATGTATAGTGGATGTAAAACTCAGAAGGCTTCTAGCAGGGAGTCTGCAGGAGTGAATAAACAGGGATGTCAGTTTTACTGAGTGGATTTAAAGTCCCTCTGAAATTTATACACCCACTGACACTATGGGGAAAAAATCCCAGCAGACCTGCTCTTCACCTGTTCTGAGTTTCCTTTCTCCCTTCTTACATTTTTCACAATTCACTCAAGGTTCACAAAAACTTGTGGTTTTGAAAAGAATACTCCCCCCTCCGTCTCAGTCCACCCCCCAAAGTCTCAGCCTTTATAAAACTACCTTGTCTGGACTGAAGTCTGTATCTGATGTATCCCATGACCTCTTAGGGGCCACTCCACCCAGAAGGAAGTCCCTTAAAGAAAGAGAGGCTGAAAAAAATGCTAATCATGCTTTCGCTTCACTGTAATTGGTCAAGACTGCAAGGGTAGAGAGATACACAAATATCATAATACCTCAAGAGAGGTATGGAAACAGGAGTTTTTCTCAAAGGTCTTTCTCATTCCATATCAGGAGTGCAAGAATATTTAGACTTGTCTTTGGGCTGATTTCTTCTGAGAATTCTCAAAGGCTCACTTCTGTATTTAAGGAAGTAAAAAGTTCTCATCTATCATAGCTCAAAGAAGAGAAAGGGAAAGTGTTGATAAACAGAAGCTGCAGCTAACACAAAACTTCCTTCCGTCAAGTCATTTCTGAGCTGGAAGGGGCCTCACCAGACCCTCCCACTTTACAGGTAAAGAAACTGAGGCTCAAAGAAAATTAGGAGGTAGGTCTGAAGCCCAGGGTTCCTTACATAACACCATCCAGAGACACCCTCCAGGGGTCCGGACAATAGCAGCAGCTAATGTTTACTAAGCATGATTGAAGGGCTAGACCCCATGCTAAGCGTGGTGTAGATATATCTCATTTATTCTTTTACACAGCCCCGTGAGGAGTGTTCCATTGTCCACCCATTTTACATATGAGGAAACTGAGGCACATCGCTGCTAGGAAGTGAAAGGACCTGGATCTGAACCCATAAGCAGCTGGAGCCTGCAGCCTGGGCTGTTAATCACATCGCACCAATGCCTCGCGCCAGAGACGAGAGGAGGATGCCAAGTGAAACCAGTGTAATCATCCAAGTGAAATACTCAGACTTATGCAGAAAATTAACTGTCCCTTACTAAATTTTGCAAATTCTGCGTTCTTAGTTCAGATATTTCAGGACGGGTAGGTATGGTTTTGGTAACCAGTCTGCTGTCTGATGGATCTGTGGGGGCTGATGTGGAAGGAGGTGGGTCCTCTCCAGACTCTAACAAGGCTCCTGCCAGCAGCCACCACCCTAACATCTTTTAAAAATTCCTCTTCTGACACTTGCAAAGGGCCTCATAACATTTCTACTTCCTCGATCAAGTTTCCTTTAGCTAACTGGTACACACAACTATCCGTTTGTTTTGTATTAATAGTGTGCTGGACTGTATATAAAATACATTATGCCAGCATTTGCCCAGTAGAACTGCTACCTTAAAATTTAGCATTTATATTGTGCCTTAGGCTCGTCCTTTCTCCCTTTTGACCTCCTTTTCAAGTGACCCTAAGAACTGAATGGTCTCCCAGCTCCACTTAGCCAAGGCTTACATTCTTAGAGTTCCCCAAAGCTGATGCCACCAGGGCATTGGTGCTTGTCCTGAACCAGGAGGATCCAGAACTCTCACCAAGTGGCGAGGAAATAAAACAAAAACAGATGGAAGCCAAGTCAGCCTCGGTCACAGCCGTCACCCATTACCCTGCTTTCTCTCTGAGTGTCATTTAGTGTTCTGGTCTGCCTATCAGATCGTGACACCGGGAGTGATCCCAGTCTGCCCAGAGATTTTGCCCAGACTTAGCCACCAAAGGGCACTGCAGGCTGTCCCAGGGCAGGGACAGGCAGTGACCTAACGTAAAAGGAAGAGGGCAGCCATCCCCTCCAGTCCTCTCCATCCCCACATCCAGGAACAGGTAGGAAAAGGGACAGACTGGATAAGTGCCCCCTGGAATCTGGGATTCATAGGGGAGGGTTTCCCTGGCACGTGGCCCTTTTCCTTGTGCCCATGTCACAAAGGGCATGTCTAAAGCTTGGGAACATTATTTTCCAGAGGATCGGGTCAGGGAAAGAGAATGAATTCTCTGTGTCCAGACCAGTAACTGGCTGGCACGCTCCTGAACCAAGGGACACCATTTGTAAACGTGTCCCTAAGGAAGGAACAGAAATGATACAAAGGGTTGCTTCCTAATACACTTAATAATGTATGTTTAACAAGCAATAGAGAATGCATGCTTCAGCTATTTTACTATTATTTTACCATTTGTCTCTGTTCTTCAATAGGTTTTTCCCCATTAACAGCACAAGGACAAGGTCTTTTACAGAGTTATTTTTCTAATAAAACATAAATAAGAGAAATTTTTGCATCGTGTCACACAGCAATTTAGAACTAATTCCAGGGTTGCCTGGATAAAACTATGGTTCAAAGAGTGCCCGTATGACAGACCAAGGGCTACAGTGATTTCTCTTAAGGAAATTACTAATGTTATTTAATTGCTTTTTATTTTCCCCATGAAGAATCATTCCACAAGCATTTAAAACCCACATATATCTGTCATATGGGTCCTTTAAAGAGACCAAGCTTTCCGTTAAATAGGGTTCCTCTCCTAATACTGTCTCCTTAAATTACCAAGATCAACCAATAAATATTTACGTTCCCTGGAAGATTTGTGACTGTGCACAGGATTTTTTTTAATTAGCTAATTTAACAGGTGACTGGCACTGATCTGAGAAATGCTTCCCACCATCCACCCCATTTCCAACTCAATCACTGACCTTAGAAAGTTACTTCCCTTCTCCATTCATTTCCCTACAAAAATCCAGGCTAAGGCTGAGCCCTCAGACAATTCAGACAAGATTAATGGATGCACTGTACAATCCCACCCCCCACCCGCAGAACATAGGGGCTAAAAATACATAAAATGCCAGTATAATTCGGGCCTACAACCAGGACTTTTGTAATTTAAAAATATTTCTCTTAACAAGACCAAATCTCTCCCTTGGTTTCCTTCCTTACCAGAGCACCCAAAAGACCAAATCCAAAGCTTACTCAAAGTGGGATGATAAAGCATACAGTAAAGAGGCGAAAGAGGATTAAAGTTAGCAGCTCTGTTCACAATGATCAAATGGGGGAAACAAATCAAATTCTGTGCATTGATGAATAGGTAAACAAAATGTGGTCTCCATCCATACAATGGAATATTATTCAGCCATAAAAAGGAACGAAGTGCTGACACAAGCTACAATGTGATGAATCTTGAAAACATGATGCTAAGTGGAACAAGCCAGACACAAAAGGCCATATACTGTATAATTACCTTTATATAAAATATCCAGAATAGACAAATCCATAGGGACAGAAAACTGATTAGTGGTTGCCAGGGGCTGGGTGGGGAGAGGGGGAATGGGGAGTGACCCCTAATGGGAATGGGGTTTCTTCTGGGAGTGATAAAAATATCTTGGAATTTAGAAAGAGGTGATGCTTGCAGAACATTCTGAATATACTAAATATCACTGAATTTGTACTTTAAAATGGTTAGTTTTATGCTAGGTGAATTTTACTTCAATTTTTAAAAAGTGTGTATGTGTGTGTGTATATATACATATATATATATATATATATATATATACATATATATATACTTTTTTTTTTTTCTTTTCATCATTTAAGAGTGATCTTAGTTCCTATTCCTAAAAGGTAACCTGGTTAGGAAATGTAGCCCCTAAGTCCTGGAGCAGGTTGAAATTAACCAAACCAAAGTGATAGTTGAATCACCTCTTAAATGAGCTGCTAACAGTCACCGTGGGGATCTGATGGGCTCTGACTGCACTTGGAAGCCTTTCACTTAGGGACGCCTGACAAATGCAAACACACACAGGTTGGTATGGTCAGGAGTAGGGATGGGGGGAACAGACACACACACACACACACACACACACACAAGCATACACACTTTGGCTGTTCCCAAGGGACTCTCTTCATTTACATTCTTGCTTTCCTTTAAAAATGGCTCATCTCCAGCAGGCCAATTTGCCTCTAAAAGCCCCCTGGATCTATGAAAATTCACGAGTTTACCATGACACTCAAAATAGAAGAAGTCTGACAAAACTCATCTGTCACCATTTTAAGCAGCCATTATACCAACTCCTTAGTTTGAAAATTGGTATTTAAAGGGAAAGAATTAAGCCTGTGTGCTGCCTTATCAGGAGGAACTGTATTTAAGGGTAGCTCCAATTGATGAGGGAAAGCTCTACAGAAAATACTTCAAAGCTTCATTTTCTTCTTCTTCTTCTTCTTTTTTTTTTTTTTTTTTTTTTGCCTGTGGGATCTTACTTTCCCCACCAGGGATTGAACCCGCGCACCCTGCAATGGAAGTGGAGAGTCTTAACCAATGGACCGCCAGGGAAGTCCCAAAGCTTCATTTTCATCTCCTGATAAAATTATTGATACAGGAAAGAATGATAACTGGTATTGAAACTATCAGCGAATGGTAGAGGGAAGCACGGGCCCCACGTATTCCCTTCCAGATCACGCTCTGCAGGAAAAGAGGGATGAACGTAACTGAATAATGGCGGAATAATCACACCACCATCACCTTAATCCATGATATTTAACTTCAATCTGACCAAGCCTTTAGACCTAGTTTCCAATTTACAGGAATTACAAGAGAGAGCGAACAAGCTAAATGACACCACAAGAAAGCAATCAGACAAAGGCATAAAGTGAGATATTCTTCAGGACATGGTTCCATCTTCTCTACCAATCAATATCCTGAGAAAGGTCAAGATTAAAAGAGAGAATTAAGAACCTGGATTGGATCCTGGTTGGGACAAAGTAGCTGTAAAAGATAATTTTTATGACCCAGCATTAGGAGGAATTGTCAATTTTGCTAGGTGTAATAATATTATTTCAGGTATGGAGAAAAATATTCTTCTTTTTCAGAGGTGCAAACCTAAGTATTTAGGGGTGGAATTGTCATGATGTCTGTAATTCTCTAAAGAATACTTCAGCATAAAAAATTAAGTTAGTTAAAAAGAAATAACATACCCATTAGGATGGCTATTATCATAAAACAAACAAACAAAAAACAAAACAACAATAGCAAGGATGTGGAGAAATTGGAACCCTTGTGTATTGTTGATGGGAATATAAATTGATACAGCCGCTATGGAAAACAGTATGGCAGCTCCTCAAATAATTAAACATATAATTATTATATGATTCCAGCAATTTCATTTCTGGGTATGTACCCAAAAGAATTGAAAATGAGGACTTGAAAAGATTTTTATACACCCATGTTCACAGCAGCATTATTTATTTATTTATTGATTGATTGATTTATTGATTTATTTGCGGTACGCGGGCCTCTCACTGTTGTGGCCTCTCCCGTCGCGGAGCGCAGGCTCCGGACGCGCAGGCTCAGCGGCCATGGCTCACGGTCCCAGCCGCTCCGCGGTACGTGGGATCTTCCCGGACCGGGGCACGAACCCGTGTCCCCTGCATCGGCAGGCGGACTCTCAACCACTGCGCCACCAGGGAAGCCCAGCATTATTTATAATAGCCAAAGGTGGAAGCAACCCCACTGTCCATTGGCAGATGAATGGTTAAATAAAATGTGGTGTATACATACAATGGAATACCATTCAGCTTTAAAAAGGAAGGAGATTCTGGCGCAAGCTACAATATGGATGAACCTTGAGGACATTATATTAAGTGAAACGAGCCAGTCACAAAAAGATAAATACTGTATGATCCCACTTATATGAGGCACCTAGAAGAGTCAAATTCACAGAGTCAAAAAGTAGAATAGAAGTTACCAGGGGCTGGAAAAAGGGGGAATGGGGAGTTAGTGTTTAAGGGATTAAGAGTTCCGATTTCGGGCTTCCTTGGTGGCGCAATGCTTAAGAATCCGCCTGCCAATGCAGGGGACATGGGTTCGAGCCCTGGTCTGGGAAGATCCCACATGCCGTGGAGCAACTAAGCCCATGTGCCACAACTACTGAGCCCACGTGCCACAACTACTGAGCCCATGCGCCTAGAGCCCGTGGTCCACAACAAGAGAAGCCACCGCAATGAGAAGCCCACGCACCGCAATGAAGAGTAGCCCCCGCTGCCCCCGCCCGCCGCAGCTAGAGAAAGCCAGTGCACAGCAACGAAGACCCAATGCAACGAAAAATTAATAAAAAATAAAAACTATTTTTAAAAAAAAAGAGTTCCGGTTTCAGATGATGAAAAAGTTCTGGAGACTGATGGTGGTGATGGTTGTACAACCATGTGAATGTACTCAATGCCACTGAATGGTTAAAATAGTCAATTTTATGTTATGTATCTTTTCCCACAATTTAAAAAGATAAAATAAAAAGATGGACCTAAAGATTACCATACTAAGTAAGTCAAACAAAGACAAATATCATATGATATCACTTACATGTGGAATCTAAAAAATGATACAAATGAACTTATTTACAAAACAGAAACAGACTCACAGACATAGATAACAAACTTATGGTTACCAAAGGGGAAAGGAGGGGGGAGAGATAAATTAGGAGTTTGGGATAAGCAGATACAAACTACTATATATAAACAAAA
>NW_021146464.1:0-6944 GCF_002837175.3 Physeter macrocephalus
CCCAGCAGTTATGGGGTTTGATTTTATTGTGATTGCGCCCCTCCTGCCGTCTCACTGTGGCTTCTCCTTTGTCTTTGCATGTGGGGTGTCTTTTTTGGTGAGTTCCAGTGTCTTCCTGTCTATGATTGTTCAGCAGTTAGTTGTGATTCCGGTGCTCTCGCAAGAGGGAGTGAGAGTATGTCCTTCTACTCTGCCATCTTGAACCAAATCCTCTTTTCTTTTTTTAATTAGAAAAGACAATTCATTTGGCCACATGGCACGTGGGATCTTAGTTCCCCGACCAGGGATTGAACCTGCGTTCCCTGAATTGGAAGCATGGAGTCTTAACCACTGGACCACCAGGGAAGTCCAGTCTATAATTTTCGTATAATATCTTTGTCTGGCTTTTATATTAGGGTAATGCTGAGTTCATAAAATAAGTTGCGCAGTGTTTACCTTCTTTTTTGAAGAAAGTTTGTGAAGTGTTAGTCTTGTTTCTTTCTTAAACGTTTGGTAGAATTCGCCAGTGAAGCTGTATGGGCCTGACATTTTCTTTCTGGAAAGGTTTTTAACCACAAATACAACTTCTTTAATAGCTATAGGGTTATTTGGATTATCAGTATCTTCTTCAGTGAGCTTTGATAAATTATGTCTTAAAAGAAATCTGTCCGTTTTATCTAAACTGTAGAATTTATGTGCGTACATTTGTTCATGATACTTCCTTATCATGCTTTTATTGTCTGTAGGATCTGTATTGATGCTCCCTCTTTGATTCCCTGTGTTAGCCATTTTTGTCTTTTCTCTTTTTTTTCATTAATCAGGAATGTAGAAAATACCTTACTTTCATGTTTCTGAATTCTGAATCGCCAGCTTTCTGTAAATGGCAGGCTGTTACTGAATGCCAGCCAGTTCCAGCTTTCTGTATGATAATGGAGTAGCTAGAAGGGCCAGGTCTCGACCCCGCTTGAGGCTTCCCATCCTCATTACCTTCTGCCACATCAGTTCTGGCATAATTAAACAAGGCCCTCACTTCATAGAGGGAGTTATATTTGTCTTCTTCTGGTGAGGTTGGTTACTCCATGGGAATTTGAGAGTGCAGCTGGGCTTCAGTTCAGGCTAGACTATTCTGCTGACACAGTCCCTGTCTCCCAGTGGCTGCAGGCTGCTCTTGGAAGCTGGGGAACAGAGGTACATGTCAAAGCCAGAAAAACTGGCTTACCGCACACCTTGCCCTTGATCTCTGCCTCTGCACTGGTGGCCACGATGGCCCTGTTAGGAGGAGCCTCTAAGACATACACAAATTTGCCAAGGTGAGGAGAGTGGTTCTCTGGACACTTTGACCGCTCCCTTTACTCCTCTGCTGTGCCACTGAGGTAAGTGGTGCCCACACCTGTCCAGAGCTGCCTACTGAGCAGCACCTCCACCAGTTCTTTTGTTTTTTTATTTTTAAACTATGCCATAACTTGGCCAAGCACTTCATCATAAACAGTAGCTCATAAAATCAGCATCAGAAACACATGGAGGTAGACGTTATTATCATCACATTTTATGGACAAGGGGAGAAGACTTGGAGGAGTAAGGTGACATACTAAGGTCACACAGCCAGTAAGTCCCATACCAGGTGTCACACTCTGATCTTTCTGAGACCAGAGCCTGTGCTCTTACCTATCCTCCCCACGCTGAGTGGCCTGGATGCCCCAGCCCTCCATCTGTCTGTGTCACTCGGAGAGTGGGTTGTGGCAGAGCCAGCCCAGGTCCATCTCTGGAATTCTCCACCCGAGTTGACCCCTCTGGAAGGAAGATAGTCGACCCGCAGTTGAAATCACAGCAGATGGGGCCAGCCAGGGTTTCTAAAGACCATGAGGCGGCAGCAGCTTCCTTTAGCTTGATGGACAACCTTTTACATGGAGCAGGACCCTAGCATTGAGCCAAGCTGCTCTTAGCAACACTTTTATTCCTCATTCTGAAATTGCATTTGGAGAAGACAAGCACTTCTTTGGTTTGACGTTTTGCCCATCTTTGGACTATTAGTTGATAGTTCCTCCAGTTCAGTTGTTTCTGCTCTATTTATTTCTCCCATTGACACAGATCCACCAATGGTGATAGAGGTCACCCGTTGCTTTTTCATCTAAGCTGCACAATTAAGGCTTGTCACTCGGGCTTTTCAGAATGGTCTGTGCTCCCCCACTGTTCCTCCTTTCTGTTTACTCATCTGCAGAATTAGGGGAGTCCTGTGCCCAATCTCAGATTCCACAGTCTCCTTATCTTCCTTAGCATGTTGGAGTGAGGAGGAGAGACAGGGATTATTAGATCATAGAATGTTGGAGCTGCAATAGACTTCACAGCTCATTCTAGAGGTAGTTGGCCCCATTTTACAGACGGGGAAATGGAGACCACGCAGTAGACTGCAGATGGAACCTGGACCATCTAGTGTCCAGGCCAGCGTCCTTCCTGCTCTCCCATGTTGCTGTCCCAGGTGGACAGACCCTGGAGCCACTTCTCTAGTGTGTGTGAGGAAGCAACTGCTTCTTGTTTTAGCTGGAAAAACCCATTCTCACTTTCATCCCTGATGTGGGCAGTTTCTCCCAGGCTTATGTGGGAAGTAGAAAGAGGAAGCGAGTGAATGATTTTTAGCGGCAAGGCTCTAGTAATCGTCCTTCTTTTGAGGGTCTCAGAATCTCCACACTTCCCTGGGGGTTGCTGGCCTTGTTGGAGTTCAGCCTCCTTTTGGCCTTTCCCAGGGAGCTAGTCCGAGGAAGCCCAGATGCATTTGTTTACAGTTGTCTCTGGATGATGTTCACCAGGTTTTGTGTTGGGAAGGAATGTTCCTATCCCCTTATTTATATCTCCTATTGGAGAATGCAGGGAGACACACCAATTAAGTAACTACAACTCCCTGGAATCCTGGAAGGGCAGCAGATGTGTTATGTGGAAAAGTTGTAGGTTTGCTCAGATTTTTCTGTTATTTATACACTCTGTGAAGAAAATTTAGTGTCTCTAGAGAAGTCATTTATAGTCTCTGAGCCTCAGTTTCTCTAAATATAACATGGGACTAATATCTGATTTTCCTCTTCCACAGGAAGGGTACCATAAGGAAGGCTTTTCTTTGTTTTTTTAAATAAATTTATTTACTTATTTTTGGCTGTGTTGGGTCTTTGTTGCCGCATGCGGGCTTTCTCTAGTTGTGGCGAGTGGGGGCTACTCTTTGCTGTGGTGCGCAGGCTTCTCATTGTGGTGGCTTCTCTTGTTGTGGAGCGCAGGCTCTAGGCACACAGGCTCAGTAGTTGTGGCACACGGGCTTAGTTGCTCTGCAGCATGTGGGATCTTCCTGGACCAGTGATCGAACCTGTGTCCCCTGCATTGGCAGGCGGATGCTTAACCACTGCGCCACCAGGGAAGTCCCAGGAAGGCTTTTCTTAAGTTTATTTTATTTATTTATTTATTTTTGGCTGTGGCGGGTCTTCGTTGCTGCACGTGGGCTTTCTCTAGTTGCGGCGAGCGGGGCTGCTCTTCGTTGGGGTGCGCGGGCTTCTCATCGCGGTGGCTTCTCTTGTTGTGGAGCACGGGCTGTAGGCACGTGGGCTTCAGTAGTTGTGGCACGCGGGCTCAGTAGTTGTGGCTCACGGGCTCTAGAGCACAGGCTCAGTAGTTGTGACGCACGGACTTAGTTGCTCCGCGGCATGTGGGATCTTCCTGGACCGGGGCTCAAACCTATGTCCCCTGCACTGGCAGGCGGATTCTTAACGGCTGCACCACCAGAGAAGCCCCAGGAAGGCTTTTCCGATGGTACCATAAGAAAGGGTTCTGAAAGCAAAAATAATAAAAATGATGCTACCATAAATTTGTTGAATTAGTTAATCTTGCTTAGTAGTTGCAGATCTTTTTGTGCACCTTACAAAAATCAAGCTATGCAAAAAGAGAGCAGATTCCAGCCCTGAAATAAAGCAGCTCAGAGCCCAGTAGCCGTGACTGAGAGGGGCCCTTTGTTCATTGATGATCTCTCACTTGCAAGAAGGAAAGCTTGGGAGAGGCAGGCTGGTACGCGGGATGTCCCTGTGCCCGGGGGTATTGAGCTGGAGAACTGCGGTCCCTGGTGGGGACACACAGCCCAATCTGTACAGATGCTGTGGTGCCACTGGGGACGCCTGTGGACATGCAGCTCTGAGAGCCACAGAAGACTTGAGAATGTCACAGCTTTCACAGCCCGGCGCCTGGAGAACGGCTATACCCCTGGCACAGAGGGGTGTGTTTGTGTGTATGAGTGTATGTATCTGTGTATACGAGTGTAGCTGTGTGACTGTATGTATGTGTGTGAGTGTAAGAGCGTGTGGGTATACGAACATGTTTTGGTGGGAGTCAGAGTCTGTATGTAAGAGCGTGTGTGCATGCGTTATGTGAGTATGTGCGTATGTGTGTGGATGTGTTTGTGTGTGTACATGTGAGTATATGTATATGTGTGTACGATCATGTGTGAGAGTGAGTGTGTTTGTGTGTGAGCATATATTCATGAGTGTGTAAGTGTAGGGGTGTGTGTGTGTGTGTGCGTGTGTGTGTGTGTTGGGGGCACAGGCCCTTTGGTTAGCGAGGGGCGGTTTTGCAGGCCTGTCGTTTCCTTTTAAACTTCAGCCTCCTTGCGAATCCCCCTGTGTGAATGGTGAGGGAGGTAGACCAGTGCTGCTCAGACCATCTGTGGTGAAAGGTCAGGGTCCTTTTCCTTTTATTTCCTACTCATCATGGATCATTACTTTTGTAAAATATGCTAAAAATGAATTACTACCAAAATATAGTTTAAAAAGACACAAAATATCAGCCCCAATTTAAAATTTTTAGATGCAAGAGGCATAAGATTTCTCCGTCAAATTTCTGGGAAGGTTTCTGGAAGCTCCCTGTGAGTTCCTGCATGGGGCCAGGTGGCAGCGGGGCTGGCAGAGCTGCTGGGTGCAGCCCTGAGCTCGACCCAGGGGCCGAGGCGGAGAGGAGGGAAAGGAAGGGGTGCGGGGGCTCTTGGCTGCAGACTGGCCTGGAGCCTCCTCTGCTGTTCAAGCAGAGAGACTTGTTCAGGGGTATCAGCAGGTGGCCCAGGGAATGGGGGCTCCCAGCCCCTGAGTCTCCAGGGGCTCTTTTCTGAGTCAGAGGCCATGGGTGTGCACATCGGGCTGGTGGTAACTAACTTTTTTCCTTGCTGGGAGACCTTCATCAGGTTTGTGACTGATAGCTTTGTCTGAAAGGAGCTTTGCAAATGCCCACCATACGGGGGTTCCCTAATTACAGTGCATATGTTTATAGAGAGAATTATGGTCATTCGATTTTCTCTTTTTTTTTCCCAACAGAATCAAGGCATCTCTTGTGTCTTTTGGCCTGGGATGTCCTGGGGTCGGGGAAATGGAGTGAGTGCTTAAGATGTGCTGGGAAGCTGCTCTGGGGACAGACAGCGGGAAAGACACCATCTGTGCCTTTGCCTTAATGCTTTTTCATAGTAGCCTTTTAAATCTATAACATTTGATGGGCGTCTTGTCAAAAACAGCCTCAGCCCTCCCCTCGACAGCGGCGGTGTGCTGAGAAGGGCTGCTGTGTGGTGCTGCGGGAGTTGGGGAAGGGACACTGGTGGACGGTGCCATGTCAAGGTGACCCTCGGGCGACCAACTCTTTGGAATAATGTAGGAGGCCCGGGTATCTGCTGGTGCCTCTGGTTCAACATTTTCGAGGTGAAGTTCTTGAGAGCAAGGAAGCCAAGCCAAGAGGTCATCTTTGGTGGGTTCTGCCGTCTTATCTGAGTGTGGGTGTTTCCTCAAGAGCCAGAAAGATCTTTGCAACTGAGCCCAGTTGCAAAGGGCTCTTGTCCTCACCCTCCTTCAGGTTTTTTGGCTCTTCTAACCTATATCTTTCTCCAGGTGACCACAGCACAGATCACAGCATCTTTAAGCGTCTCGTCTTTGTTTCTGTTCTCAGGGCAGGAAGATCCCAACAGTTTGCGCCATAAATACAACTTTATCGCCGATGTGGTGGAGAAGATTGCTCCTGCTGTGGTTCACATCGAACTGTTTCGCAAGTAAAGAGAGCCTTCCTTTTGTTCCAGGGCCTCCGAAGCTCCCACCCAGACCGCTGCCATTAGCAAAACATCAGAGCTATTTAAAGTGTCACTGAATATAGTCTTACAGGAAGATAAGCATTTCTCCCTTGGGATGTTTTCCTGTTTGACTACTTAAATCTACATTCTTGACCCTTCTAGATGTTTTAAGAACCTCTGGTTCTGAAGAGATTCCCTAAGAATATTTTCTAAGTGGAATGCTTGGATGCGTAGCGTATAGAAGTTAGTCTGACGTTCCATTTTTTAAAGTTAAATAAAGCCAGTGTGTCAAGTAACAATTGCTAGATGCGTGCTGCTGTTACAGAATCAGTTCAGCAGCGTGTCTCAGAGCTGATCTGAAGATGTTTCAGCCTTAACCAGGTACTTTTTTTGCTTCTAGGCTTCCTTTTTCTAAGAGGGAAGTGCCTGTGGCCAGTGGGTCTGGGTTTATCGTGTCCGAAGATGGACTGATTGTGACAAACGCCCACGTGGTGACCAACAAGCACCGAGTCAAAGTTGAGCTGAAGAATGGCGCCACGTATGAGGCCAAAATCAAAGATGTGGATGAGAAGGCCGACATTGCACTTATTAAAATTGACCACGAGGTAAGTGTGTTCCCCACCTGCAGGACCAAGTTCTCAGGTGCCTTGACTGACATTTGGCTAAATCTGGAGAGGTCAAAAGGCACCAGAGCTCCCTGATTTCATGAGATTCTGAAGCGGGACCAAACCAGTCAAGTCTGGACCAAAGGAGAACATTTAGGAGATGCTGAGTGTGACCTGGGGTGGGGGAGGGGAGGGAGCTCATGGAAGCTTCTTTTTTTTTTTTTTTTTTTTTTTTTTTTTTTTTTTGGTGGTATGCGGGCCTCCCTCCGCCGCGGCCTCTCCCGTTGCGGAGC
>NW_021146464.1:7029-15141 GCF_002837175.3 Physeter macrocephalus
GGCCTCTCCCGTTGCGGAGCACAGGCTCCGGACGCGCAGGCCCAGCGGCCATGGCTCACGGGCCCAGCCGCTCCGCGGCACGCGGGATCCTCCCGGACCGGGGCGCGAACCCGGCTCCCCTGCATCGGCAGGCGGACGCGCCACCACTGCGCCACCAGGGAAGCCCGTGGAAGCTTCTTTAATAAGCAGGCTATCAGGTGAGAGTTTTAACAGTAGTGTTGTCAATTTTTATAAAAGAAAGCAATAGGTTTATAAAGAAATTAGTAGGTAAGCAGTGAAAATTGAGTTTCCCTTCCATTCTTACCCCCGAGGCAACTGTGGCTACAGATTTCTGTTCATTTTGTGCACTCCTCACGTATAGAGAATTCACTGGGTTTTGAAGTTAGCCATCATTAGCATGTGAACAGCCACTCTGAAAACAAACCAGGTCTCCCAGATTGGGTTTTGGCAGAGTTACTAGGTGTGTTTTAAAACAATACTCCACACAAAAAAAGTTTTGGAAACCGTGAATTAAAACAAAGCTAATGGATCTCGTCCTCATAGCACTTCTCAGAGCTTTTAATATGCTAACGTGCATATGACTCTCCTACAAAAGGGTGTGTACTCTAAACTACAATTTTCTGAGTGTAGTTTTTCTTTTTTTTTTTAAACTGAGACACGAAGAGCTCAGTTTGGGAAAAGGTTTGCTTTCTTTTGAAATATTCTCCATGTAGGCATTTTTGTTCTGTTGATTTGTTTAGCAGAGTCTTCATACCTTTATACCATCAACAATTCCCAGTCTTTGGTACGTTAGTCATGGAGGTTTGTTTTGCTATGTGGCAGGTGGCTAGAGAGATGGTGTTTCCTGGTTTCTCCACGCCCTTGTCATTTTCCAGACTTCATCTGGAAAGAGGCATCAGGCTAGGCTGGAATCTTGTTTCTGGCCCAGGAGAAGATCATAGACCTAGAGCCAGGAGGGATCTTCTTCTCCGGCTCTCTGTACATTTTACTTGATCCGAGCTGTGAAGTCAGACCCAGGTGGTACAGCACGGGCTGTTTATGTTTGTGTTGTTGATTGGGACAGAAACAGGCTCTGTGCCTGGTGTAGGTAACTAGGTAGCTGGCCTTTAGCGAGGTCTCAGTTGCATATCATTTCTGTTAGGTTACCGTGGAATTTCTGTAACAACTAATCTTTCAAAATGTGTTTCTCAGTCACAGTATAATCATAATAACTTCTACTTGATAAGCTCCAAAGCTGGACCAGGCTCTGCTTTCATTTGTAACTTTCACTTAATCTGCACGATAGCTGTCTTATTGCCATTTTATAGAGGAAGAAACAGGGATTCAGAGAGCTTAAGTCACCTGCCTGAGGCCACACATCTAATGCTGTGGTGAAGTTATAGCCTCCGAAGCTGGCCAGGCTCCCCAAGTGCCCAAGCCCGTGACCATATTATGGGAGGGACGCAGCCTGGCCTTTTGGTGTGATGGGCTGACTCAACTTTAAATAGCCCACTGGGAGGCTGGCGCACCCCGGCTTAGGTTCACGCTGAGTGAAAGGTGTCCAGGATGTGGTAGTCTCACCGGAAGGAGGCGACCAGAATAGCATAGCCTGTGGCCACACGCGGGACTCCTCAGCTCCACCGAGCCCTGGGGAAGCAGCCAACCTGGCGGGCTGTCTGCAGGCGGGGCGCTGGTCTGGACGCTGCGTGAGCTGCCCCCGTGGGCTAATTTCACGTTTGGCATGGGTGGGTGCAGCCCATGCAACTGCTCTGGCCCGGGGATATTCTTTTCAGCTTTTGAGCCAAGGTGGGGAGTGTATTCTCCTGCCATACCTGGCATGTCCCAGCTGGCTGTGAACCGTCTCCCATCTCGACAGATCAGCTTTGTAAGGTGTTTCTGACCTGGCTCCTGCCGTTCCCAGGAGGCTAGCCTTCCTGCCAGCAGCACGCTATTTGAGATGCGTTTCTAGCCCAAGAAAAAGGAGCTTGCAAATTCAGAGTCGAACTAACGTGGCCTTTCAAAATGGAATCGGAAATGAGAGGATATTAAATTGCAGACGCCCACACAAGAGACGGGTTTCCACTGACTAAGCTACTTTTTTTTTGCTGATAGTAGTTGGAAGTGGAGAGAGTAAAAACATCTCTTCCAGCTCTTTGCATTTTGTTCCCTTAGTTTGATGATTGATTATTTAGGAGAGGGCGCCGGGGACTGGCTTGAAATGAGACTGAGTTTGGAAGGAGCCTCTCACCTGGGTGAATACAGACGTGCCCGAGAGCACGTGATAAATGTGCCGGCAGCGCTGGGGCTTGAGGTGAGCTTGCCTCGCGCTGTGTCACCTCAGCAGCAAGAAACAGGGCAGGAAGTCTCAGAGGAGGCAGAAGAGAACCAACAAAAATTGGACTTGAGGGTCGAAGTCATTCCGAATGGCGCTTGCCGTGTGAAGTCAGGGCCCAGCCTCCACGGGGCCATTTGCTAATAACCCAGTGGAACTGGTGTGACCGCCCCCCGCATACACGGGCCCGGTGGCTAAGTTGGTGCCTTATACTCTGGGCCCATTTCCTCCCCCCAGCACCAGGATTTCACTTGAAGGGCTCTCCATCACTTAAACAGCCATCCTCCTTCCTGAGCGTGCAATTCTTGCCACTTTTAATGAATGGAAATTACCGTGGACATCTGTTGTCACTGCCCACTTCTCACCCACCCCGTTCCCCCTTCTTCTGGGAGCAGAGGCCAGCATCTCCTTTGGGGTCCATTTCTCCCCCACTGGAAAGTCTTGAAGGGGCCACCAGTCATGGCACCCCACCCTCGGGGGCCAGGTGGACACAGGACCCATCAGACTGAGCAGATCCTCGGCTTGGAGCAGCGGCTGGATGCCACCCACAGAAAAACAATATGGGGGAAGCTGGTGTAGCCTCTGCTGCCGGGACCCCGCTGCCCTCTGAGTCCCTGCCCTTTCTGAGCCTGATCTGCCTACTTTCCCTTCCATTTTGCAAGCCCCACCTCACATCTTCCGTACACCTGCCTCGGCTTGAAGTTGCCAGAGACGTCTCTGGCCTGCGACCAAAGGAATTTTTGCTTCTCACTGCTGAGCAGACACGGGTGCACTCACTTTCCCCGCTGAGTTCTGAGCCGGGGAGAACCTTTGGAAGAAAGCTCACTGAGCAGAGCAGCTGTCTTTCCCTGGTCTGCTGCTCCCACCAAGCTGGAGAAGGAGCATGTCCCCCTGCAGGCCTATCCCCTCCAACCACAGCTGGCCCGGGCATCTCTTTCTGTGCTTCTGTCCTAGGATTTGCAACTCCCCTTTCCTCAGGGGACCATGACGGGGGCCAGCGTTCATCAGGGGAGGGAATGCCAGCTGCAGGAAGGAAGGACAGTGTGCATGCAAACAGTTTAATAGAAAGCAGCTTTGAGGGCAGACTAGTTCAGCCTTACATAAAAACGGTTTCCAAATGTGTTGAACGTGACACTGGCCGTGTCTGCAGAACATTTTAAAAATTTCAACAAAGGCAGCATTTTGTCTCTGCGGTTTTTTTGCTGAGTAGTTCAGAGAGAGAGGGGGAAAATATGTGGTTTCTTTAGGCCAGAGTGCAGGACAGAAATACTGGGGATGTACTGAAGAAGGTGAGAGAGGAACGTTACTTTTGTCCCAGCTGCTTTTCTGCTGTGTTGATTAGGAAACAGGCAGGAGAAGATCATCTGTCCTCCCGCCTTGATGATTGCAACTTTCAGATCGGGTCCTGTCTGCCCTGTGTAAACCCCTTCACACGCTCTCGGTTCTTACAGAGAGATCGTAACTGCTTACAGGGCCTTGGATGGCCACCCAGCCTGACGGGCGCCCGCCCCCCATGCAGGGCTGTTCTCCTGGGGCCTTGGCCTTCCCTCCCTGGGGTGTCCCCGTCCAGCTCCTCCATAGGTGACCTTCCTTGTCCTTCAGGCCTTGGGTTGAATTCTGCCTCTGCCCCAGACGGCCCCTCCCTGACACCCTCCGCTCTCGGTTCTTACAGAGAGATCGTAACTGCTTACAGGGCCTTGGAGGGCCACCCAGCCTGACGCCCCCCATGCAGGGCTGTTCTCCTGGGGCCTTGGCCTTCCCTCCCTGGGGTGTCCCCGTCCAGCTCCTCCATAGGTGACCTTCCTTGTCCTTCAGGCCTTGGGTTGAATTCTGCCTCTGCCCCAGACGGCCCCTCCCTGACACCCTACCCCGGGGAACGCGCCCCCCCCCCCTCGTCCCCAACCTCCCCTCATCTCTCTGGGGATGCATAACCCCCGAGGTGATCACATTTCATGGTTCATTTTTCCCTTCTCGCCCCCTCATCGTAACTCACAATTGTCTTATTTACTTGTGGATTTCAGTTTCTCTCTGCTGCCAGAGTGTGAGGGGCACACCTGGCTTAGTCACTTGTGAGGAGGGAGAGGCTCAACAGCAGTGTCCTGGGTGTGAATTGCGAGCCCTCCCTCCGCTCAGCAGCAGGCAAGGCCGGCTGCCCCGAGGGCTCGGGGAGCGGGAGGGCACCGGGGCTCCCGCAGTGATCCTCTGCCCCCTTTCCGGCGAGGAGGTGACCGCACAGCAGGCTGATAGCAGAGCAGCAGCCCCCAGACGCCGAGGCCAGTTCTCATCTGATCCAACAGCTGCCTGGGGTTTGGACGGCGTGTTGCTTTGCTGGGGCCCCCGTAGCTCTGCAGTCTTTGGTAACTCAGAGCCCTGGTGAGGTGGTGAGGTTTCATGTGGGCGCTTTCCACCCCCCCCCCCCCCCCCCCCGACGCCAACACCCAGGGGAATATTTGGAAGCAGGCTTGTCGAGGCTTGTGAAGTGGTTTTCTTCCCTCACTCCCAGACCTGCATCCGCTCTTGGCCACCTTTGGGCCAGATGCCACCTATGGCCCTGTTTGAAGTGGCTGAAGAGCGACACCCCTGGGCACGGGGGCTGCTTTGTGGGCAGAGGGTCCTTTTCCTGCTGAGCGGGCTCTGGTCTCTCCAGGGCTGTCTCCTGGAACGTGGCCTGCTTGCAGTGGATCTGCCCCGACTTCTCTGAGTGAGGAAGGTCCAGGCGGCCTGGGGACAATGGTGGGGGAGGGGAGTGGCGGGTGCCAGGTCTGACTCGTGCTCCTCCACTCCCCCACCCTGTGCCCAGCCTTCAGCCAGTTCCCCTCGGACAACCTGATTGTCAGAAGGCGCTGACTCAGCCGCCTGAGCTCGTCCAAAAGGGAATCGGATAACAGAGCCTGTGCTGGACTGGCTCCCCATCTTCTGGAGTCTGTCACTCATCCTTGTAAAGTAACCGAGAGCTGGAATGCTGCTTGCCCTACCATAGTTACCCTCGTATTTTGTTTCTGTGTTTTTCCATTTGCATTCTTTTCCCCACTCCCTCCGTCCTCGTCGTTTTGTGGTCTCTCCTCTTTCTCTCCCTGAACTGAGAGGCCTGCGTTGCATTCGTTAAAGAGGCCCCAGACCCTCTCGATGTAACGACTGATACCGTATTGATTTTTACCATTTTTAGGGGGATGCAAATCAGTATTGCATTAGGTGATGTCAATCCAGACGCTGGCGTGGAAGCCGGCGTTTTGCTCTGGGCCAGCCTTTGTCCAGAGGCTCATGGGGACGAGGCTTTTCATTGTTCTGATTGCAGCTTCTCGTGGAATGTGAAAATATTTCAGTTCCCCAGACTATCAAAGCTGGAGCCCTTGTGTGTTCTCTGGCCCCATTTCAAGAGCTTAGCTGATTGTTAAGGAAATTCTTTGGCTATGTTTTTCTCTTAATATGGTAATGCTTTTTTTCACTTTGGCAGACTCTCTTCAGGGTGTTCAACCAAGACTATTATTTATGGTTCTGACATAGCAGTTGAGTTGTTGGGACTGAATTTGTAGGTGCCTCATCGGGAATGTCCCCTTCACTGAGGAGGGTCAGGGCATGCATTGCCAGTTTAGTGAGTGTGTAGCAGTGCGTTGGGGCCCAGGGTTGGCCAGCTGTGGCCTGCAGTCCCAGTCCGGCCCTCCATCTGCCTTTGTAAATAAAGTTTTATTGAAACACAGCCATGCCCATTTGCTTAGGTATCCGTAGAGTCTACCGCTGCTTTTGCTGGACGGCAGCAGAGTAGAGTAGTTGGGATGGAGACCACATGGCCCGTGAAGCCAAAAGTAGTTACTCTTTGGCCTTTCACAGAAAAAGTTTGCCAACCCCAGTGTGAGATGATTAACACCTTGTTCTAAAGGAGCCAAGTGTGCTTGGACCAAAATATGCTCTTAAGACCCAAGTGAGGTGAAGCACGAGGTCACTACAGGGGAAAGGGCAGAGAAGCTGATCTCATTTGCTCTTGTGGGGACTGTGCTTCTTTGCTGAAGAAGGTGCTTCGGTCTTGCCGGATTAAGCAGAGAGAGGCCTTAGTTTTGACCATTTGTCTGTAATATCGGTAGAGAGGAGTTTTGTGAATTTGAAGATGTTTTCCAAATTATTATTCGATTGTAAATCCTGATGATCTTTTAAGGTCTCGTTGGTTCATGCTTGCAGTTATGCCTTATTCATTCACGGAGTCTATAAGTATTTAATGAGCATCTATTTGACCAAACACTGTGTTAGGTGCTGAGGATGTAACAGCAATGGGCAAAAGCCATGGAGCTTACGGTCTAGTGTGGGAAACAGGTAAACTGGAATAAATATGGTGGTTGGTACAATGAAGGAACAGATAGAAGAATCAGGAGAAGGCACTGGGGCTGGGGAGACCCTGAAGGTAGTATAGGCAGAGAAGCTTATCTGAGGAGGTAACATCCAAGCTGAGACGTGGAGGACAGACAGAGCCAGCCAAGGGGAAGAGTGGGGTACCTAGAGTTGCCTAGATTTCCTTTTCTGCCCATCCTGAGGACCTGGACCTTCGGCCCAGTGCAAACTTACTTCCCAGTGAGTTTTTTAGAGGCCTCCAGAACACAAGCCAGTGCTTCTGGTTAGCTGGTTCCTCTGCATATTGTCCATGTATCTTATTGGCCTTGGTTCTTTGGGGTTCCTGGTCGTACTCTGGAAAGCTCCAATTTCTTATGTAGTCAATCTCCCGAGAGTCTAGAAGTGCAAAGGGTTCATAATGAGCTGGTCACCTCTTATTCATGGCGGGATGGAGGCAGTTTCCCAAAACTGGTTTCCTAAAACCAACCACTTTCTATGGCAAGGCAGAAATAAGACATTCTGGTGAACTGAGGACTGATTATTCTAATAAATGTGCTAAGCAACAAGTCACTTTTGTTAAATAAGGCACCAGAATCTGATAACGAGAACATACGACTCAGGGTATTTCCCTTTTTGCTTTGGCTGCCAGGCAGCTCATAGAAACCGTTGGCCCTGTGGCTAGAATATTTCTGATGCAACCATTTTATGTCATAAAGAGATATGGATTAACTTATTGTAGTAAGCCCTGTGTCATTGACCATCTCAAATTATTTTTATCTGGAGGAGGTTATACGTCTTTCAGAATTTTTTAGAATAAATTTTACAAGAATGCTATATCCTGCATATGGAGCCACATGAGCTCTAAGTGGTCATGGGTAATGGTCACTGTGCCTTCGGTTCAGTTTAGCAGTTACCGAGTGGCTGCTGTGTATTGAGCACTGAACCTACCAAACAGAGTGAGACCACAGCCCTTCCCTTTGCAGACCTGGTGGGTATAAGTTGCCCCTTCATCCATCTGAGCCCTGAGCCTGCCACCATATAGACGGCTGAAAACCAGGCTGCATCCGGAGTCCTTACCCAAACTGAAATGCCAGGCCCTGGCTAACCCCAAGGTTAGCCCAAATATTGGACTACTCCCAATTTTAAGATCCTGATGGATCTTTTAAGATCTGATTTATTTGTTCATATAGTCACTTTCACATCCAGTGATTTTCATAAATATTTATTGGCCAAACAACGTTGTAGCAGCAGTGGCTAACTAGAAGTCGCCAGAAAAAAGTGGAGGGGCTGATAGATGAGAAGACAAAAGTTACACTTGATGAGATGGTGTTTCTCCTACTCTCCATGCCACAGACTATATACAGTCACTGGCTGTCGGGCTCCCGTATAGAAATGTCAACATTTCTATACGGGAATATTTGAAATGCCAGCGTTTCTTTTTTTTTTTTTTTTTTTTTTTTTTTGTGGTACGCGGGCCTCCC
>NW_021146464.1:15295-25000 GCF_002837175.3 Physeter macrocephalus
TCCCCCTGCATCGGCAGGCGGACGCGCAACCGCTGCGCCACCAGGGAAGCCAACCAGCGTTTCTTGATGTAGCTTAAAGGAGTCTAAATAGCATGGTGGGGTGCCTAAAGAGTGAGGGGGAAGTTTGCTTCGTTAGCCCTTTCTCTGCTTTGTTTTTTGTAACCATCCTCTGTTCCTTTTCTCTCTTTCCCTCCATCTCCCCCACTTCTCTTGTCTGTCCCACCTGAACATGCCCCCACCCTGGCCGCCCTCCCACTCTCGCCACCTCTTCCCCTGCTCCCCTCCCTGTACAGCAACTATAATATGTCAGTCTGGGGAAAAGGATGGGGGTAACTTGATTCCAGCGTCCTTCCGAGTTCTGTGCGTGTTGTGATCTCGGTGCTGTGTTAGCAGATCCTTCCTGGCCCGGCCTCTCGGCTCACCTGCTCACTGCAGCCACCCTCTCTTGGTCGTACCCTTGACCTTGTCATCACTGGTAACCTCTACGCTCTCTAATCTGAATCCCAAGCATCTCAGTCTTGGTCCACCTCCTCCTCCCCCGGCACAGCTGCTTTATGGGCATGTGACCTGTGCCCTTACAGACCCTATGCTCAGAACGGAACCCCGCTTGAGGGTTTAATGTTCTGAGGTCTTTGTTTTAATTTTATCTTTGAATTTGTGCTTTGTAAGTGAAGTCTGAGGAGACAGCGGAGTATGTGCTGGGGCTTAGAGCCTTGGCCTCCGCACTGTTCCTTTTCCTGTTGCCTTCCTACCTCCCCAGGATGGATGCTTGGCTTCCCTGCTCCTCTGGCCCCTGGGACCTCTGACCCCGCACAGCAATCACTGCCACCCTCCTTCCCCCAGGGAGTACAGGCATGGGGTACATACACCCCACAGCATCTTGGGCAGCGGGTGGATGATGCCACAGGTCATTCTGCCGGCAGCGAGGCAGGGCTAAGCCTTTTCCACCCCATCCAGGTACTTAGCGCACCCTGGTGCCGAAGGAAGTTGCAGTGCCCTTGGGGGTGGTCCATCCTCTGTGGGTTGGGGCAGTGAGCTCTTGGGATGGGGAGAGGCCTGGCTCTACTACCCTGTCCCTGCTCGGGCACAGTGCATGGGTCTGTCCAGTAGCTGGTGAGCAAAGCACTGAGTCTGAGTCTCTTGGGTCTGCACTCACGCCATGAAAAGCTTTGTGCCCCAGGGAGCATGACACTAAACAGCAAATAAAAACGTCGGGACAGATGAAGAGAGAGAGAGAATATAGAAGGGAAAAAAAAAAAAGCTTTATATTTTAGTACCTTTAATGGCACTTTTTATGCACTTTATGAACAAGGGGTCTCCATGTTTATTTTGTCCTGGGCGCTGCAAATTATGTAGCAGATCTGTGGTTCATCTGGGTCCACCCATCTGCTCACATTTCCCTGTCCCTCAGCCCCTTGTGGGCTCACTTTCCTCCTTCCCCGGGCGGGATCCCTGTGTCTCAGGCGAATCTTAGCTGCTAACATCCCCCTGAACTCTGTGGTCTAGTTTGCTGTTCCTTAAGAAGCACGCAAGTTCAATGGCACCGCTTCTTGCTGTGTATGGGGGACGCTCACGGGAGACGTGCTCTTTTCCCCCATTGCATATTTTTTAAAGAAAATGAAAGGTTAGCATAACTGTTTCCAGAAGACACATTGAATCACTTAGTTGAGTCTCAGCCAGTTGCTGCAACATTAACCTTTGAAGCAAACTTCATCCAACACACAACACCAGCCTGCAAGCCCCAGCCTCTTGAAAATGGTGTGCTGGGCAGCTGGCGGATACAGTGGCTTCTGCAGATTCAGCAACAAAAATATTTTTGTTGCAGGAGCAGTTTATACTTGCAAGGAAGAGAAAGAAGTAGTTGACTTGCCTCATGAGGTTAAAAGAAAGTTGCCAATTTTTCTTTTAGTTTTATTTGTTCGTTTTATTGCTCTTCTCTCCAAGCTTTAGTGAAGGAGGTTGCAACGGAGAGGAGCGCTCAAGGGCTTTTAGGCCAAACCCAGGGTGGCCAGAAGCTGAAAGGTTGATGGATCATTGTTTTTAGGTCCGCGCTAGATGATTTCTGGCTGAGCCAGCGTCTGGAGAATTCTTGGAGAATTCCAGGAATCCCCTTTCCTCTTGTGGCTGTAAGAGTTTGCAGGGATCGTCTGACCTCTTTGCGAAGTTGTATGAAAAGAGATTTATTAAGGACTCTGGTGCTTGTTCTTTTTCTTTTTTAAAAAGTAAATTTATTTATTTATTTATTTGTATTTACTTGGGGCTGTGTAGGGTCTTCGTTGCTGCGCACGGGCGTTCTCTAGTTGTGGCGAGCAGGCGCTACTCTTCGATGCGGTGCGCGGGCTTCTCATTGCGGTGGCTTCTCTTTGTTGCGGAGCACGGTCTCTAGGCGCGCAGGCTTCAGTCGTTGTGGCATGTTGCGCTTCAGTAGTTGTGGCTCACGGGCTCTAAAGCTCAGGCTCAGTAGTTGTGGCGCACGGGCTTAGTTGCTCCACGGCATGTGGGATCTTCCCAGACCAGGGCTCGAGCCCGTGTCTCCTGCATTGGCAGGCGGATTCTTAACCACTGCGCCACCAGGGAAGTACGTCTGGTGCTTGTTTTGATCTCACCAATTTAACCATTGTCTGCTAATAGGTTTTTTCTTTTTTGAAATCTACCAGGTCTTCTGGAAAGATCCGTAATTGTCAGAGCTGGGATGACTTTGGACATCACCAGGCTCGACTCCCTTATTTTAGAAGTGATAAAACTGAGACCCAGAGAAGTCTGTCACGTGACCCAAGGTCAGAGTGAGTTACTACGGATGCCCTGCTCCCTGGGACTGTGTGCTCCCAGTCTACGTGGAGGCTGTGGGCGTGCTGTGTGTGTGTTTTGTCTGTGTCTTCACGCTGCACCACCCTTTGTGGGTGCTGGAGGATAAACCCATAGCAAGTCATCAGCCAGTGCCCTTACTCAGCACAGGCCTTTTCTTCCCTGTGGGAATCGGCAGTTGTGATGCCCCTTCAGGGGGAGCCCAGGCCACACAGCGAGCCCGTGAAGCAGGCAGTGCCACACAGCCGGGGCTTGTCTGAGGGTAACACCGTGGCCTGGGCCCTCACCCTGAGGACGTGTGACCTTGGCTTCCTCTGCTGGCCTCTGCTCTGATTTCCTTCAGCTCCCTGGCCCTGCTCTGCTCCCGTCTCCTGCCCCTGCCCCGTGGCAAGGTCTGGCACAGAGAGGCTCTTTTTTGGTAGCTGGCTTTGCACCCTGAGCATCTGGGCAGTGAGCACTGGTGAGAACACCTGGGCTCTCGGCGCCACCACCGCCAGCTGCAGGACCGTCGGTCCCCTGGCGAGCGGAATGGGCGCTGTGCCCCGTCCCATCTGCTCATGGGACAAAGCACAAGGCATGTAGGGCATGCGAATAAGAGGGAGGTTTGTCTACACTGATGAGGCTCCGCTCGGACCACTTGTATTTCACACTGACTGCCCTGGAAATTTGTGACCATTGCTTTCCTTTGAAGCGGACTCTTCTCCTCTTGCTCCCCACCGCCAAAAAAGAGAAACCTGCACGAAGGAATTACACTTACAGATGTTTCCAGACATGTATTAGGATTACCACTGTAAAAGGAACCATTTTTTCCTGAGCTTCGGTGGACTCTGATGGTGGCCCCGCACGCAGCCCTTCTCCTCCCTGCTGGCACAGCCCTGAGTTTGTTTTAGGTCCACTCCTGACCCCCCCGCCCCCCCCATTCCTAACTCAGGCAAATCCTGAGGCGCTAAGGCAGTCACCAGCGCTACGATCCCCCTCGCCTAAAGGTGGTTGAGGATAACCTTATGACCAGACAGTGGCTGATGACCCACGAGGAAGAATGTTCTGGGCCCTTCTGGATTCTTAGCTCTTCTGAAGAGACACACAAGGGAGAAAAGAGTCTATTACTTCCAGTGGGCATTGCTACATCTTTATGTCATGCCTGGGATGATGGTGGCCCTCTTGGGACCATGAGCCCAGGCTGCCGTTGATCAGATGGAAGGAAGGCAGGAGCTTCTTCTTGACGTTGTCCTTGAGCCTTTGAAGTGGTCAGCCCTGCCATCACGCCCTTGAGTGGGTGGATGTTTACTCCATTTTGCATTGGGTTTTTTGTTACTTGCAGCTGAAAAAAAACCCAAAGAAACCCTAACTGATGCACCCAGATCATTTTTAGTGTTGATCTATATTTAGCCTTGATGGAAGCTTCTAGGCTGAGCTGCCCTTGGGGAGGGAGATGGATTATATCTCTTTTTACTGCTGTGTGTTCTGCTGGCTTGTGTGTTTCCCCCCAGCATCAGACAGTAAGCCTGGAGGGCACGGGTGGGTTTCGTTGATCTTTCATGTTCCCTCTGCCAGGCCGTCCTCAGTGAATGCTTGTTGAGAAAGTCCTCTTTCATGTTGGCAGCGTTTTGTGGGAGCGGTGATGCCAGGCCTGCTGGTTGTTGTCTGTTTGTTTGTTGGCATCTAAACGAACGGTAAGACCCTTCTTTAATCACGCTACTCACC
This sequence comes from Physeter macrocephalus, assembly GCF_002837175.3. Classification (NCBI taxonomy): domain Eukaryota; kingdom Metazoa; phylum Chordata; class Mammalia; order Artiodactyla; family Physeteridae; genus Physeter; species Physeter macrocephalus. The sequence continues at coordinate 19,805 of NW_021146464.1, forward strand.
AGCCTCTCCCAGGTTTTAGCAGTAAACCTATCACACAATTAGTATCCTGCCTACGGCTCGTAGTTAGTGATTTAACTCGGACATGGAGTCCACACGCAGGACTCTGACACCCTTGTCTGGGCTGTCTCCATCGACCTGGCTGGTATGGCCGACGACCCGGTTGTTCTCGGGATCCGTGTTCCCTTCCAGCCCCTCTTGTTGACTCTGCTGTGGGGCCGGCATGTAGCACAAGTGAGTCACTTGCAAACCGAGGGTGATGTGCCTTTCAACGTGGACGTCCCCTCTTTCCCACTGGCCTCCCAGGCTCCTCCCTCTCATGAACAAGAGCATGACCTTGAGAACGGACAGTGTGGTGGACTCACTTTGGGCTGCCCCTCGTCCTGGAGGGATTGGGACCACGTGAGCCACACGCTCCCCTGGTGGGGCCCGAGGGCTCCTGCTCAGCCCTCATCCGGAGCCTCGGGGTTGAGCTTTTGCCACGTTCAAGCTCCCCGTCCCGGCTTTGCCGTGTACCCGACTTGTATTTCACCCTCCCTCCCCGCCAGCGGTTGGCGAATCTGGAGACAAGGAACAGGAACCGCACGCCCCAGTCTTCCTCCTTCCCCCTCTGGCTCCTCCCGGCTGCCAAGTGGAGGATGGATGTCTGCGCCTTTACTTCGTAGGCATGTTGCGAGGCTCCTGCGAGATGCTGAGATGTGGGCTGTTAGGAGAGGGTCGGGCATCTCCAAGATGGCCTGTGGCTGGGCCGCTTCACAGGGAGGCTCAGACAGAGTGTCTGCCGCAGGGAGCCTGGAGCCGGCTTTGATGTGGGCGGCCCGGGAACCAGCCTGCGGACAGCAGCGCGGGGTTAAACCAGGAACGGGTGGCCCCAGGGTTTCCCATCCGCAGGTCAAGGCCGAGGCGTGCCTTGGTGCTTCCAGCCGTATCTGCTTTTCATCTCCCCCCGAGTCCCCCCGTGGAGCGTGTGTCTAGACAGCTGTGGAATAAAACGCTCAATTGCCAAATAGGAATTTGGCCAGCAGAGGTATAGCTGCGCCGAGCAGACAGGCCCAAGGTGAGGAGGGAGGCTGAGAAGGAACCCCACTGGATCTGGAGCAGGCTGGAGAGTCTGACGCTTGTGCGGCCCGCTGGCACCTGCGGGAGACAGGAGCCAAACGGCCCCCAGAAGGCATTTTGACCTCGTGAAGGGCTGTAAATCTGGCCCGGCCCACGTCTCTGCCCCACCTCACTCTCTTGCAAAGATTTCTGCCTACAGTTAGAATTCACGTTAACACCTACAAGGAGTGAAGGTCTGGGAGGTGGGAGACCTGTTCTCTCGTTTAGCCAGGCTGCTCGTGAGCCGTGAGGAGTCACTCCCTCTCTGAGCCTCCGTTTCCACATCTGTAAGATGGGAGGAAACATGCCCTAACTGCCAAGGGGGTCGTGAAGGTGCTTTGTCACCTGGGAGGTAAAATGTCACCTGTGTCATTCCTTTCACATCAGTCCAAGCTTCATAGTCTAAGAATCCCCCTTGCTATGTGTCCACTTGCCTATTTCTGTCTTATGATTGTCCTTTAGAATCTAGGAGATGTTTGAGTGAATAAAAACTTAACCAAGGTGATTCTCGGTGTGGCCATGGGTGCAGGTTTGGCTAAGTGACCACTTGTGACCTGAATTTCTTTCCCTTGTGTTGAAGTGAGGATTGGTCCTCGGGGAGACTCTGGGCTCCTATCGCTGGCGTCCACTTGTCCAAGCCTGCGCGGTCACTACAGTGTGGCGACGTCACTGCGCTGGAGCCAAGCTCATCCACAGGCTTCTCTGGGCCCCGTTACTGGCCACAGGCCTGTTCCTCCCCAGTGAGTGCAGCCAGCCGAGCGGCAGGCCCTGGGTGTTCTCCTTCCCGCCTGGGGGTCTCTCCCCTCCGTCCTCACAGCATCTACTCCGCAAGAGCATGTGCCCCCTTTTCCCATCCCCTGGGCCTGAGCTCAGACTTGCAAGAGGGGAGCTCCAGGGAGAACTGTCTTTGGGCCGCTCTGCCTTCTAAATCTGCCTGAGACTCAGGGGCCTGGGTCTGGCCCCCTTCCTAGGGGGTGGAGGTGGAGGAGCAGGGGTGGGGGATGAGAAAATGCTAATTAAGACCTCCGCAGTGAGTCCTGCTCTGTAACTTTCTGATGTGGTTCTCGGCTTGTGGCTGAGCTGATGTGGGCTGGGCCCGCCTTTCTGTGTTTGAACTTGAACTCTCGCCTTGAAGCTGGTGAAAAGCAGCTGTAATCTTGGGCAGCCTTGCAGACCCAGCCCAGGAGCCTTCGCCACTGTGTTCTCTTGCCCACCCCCCAAGCCCAGCCCTGAAAGCGGTCCCTGGGCCCTGGAGGAGTGGTAGTGTCCCTGGCCGGCCTCCCCAGAGTGGCCTGTGCTCATCACTGGCCCTGACTCCTGCCCACCCACCCGCTGTGGCTACTGGATGAAGTCATTCCTGGCAGGGGCGGCTGGCACGGGCCCAGGGTAAACAGGCCATGCTGAGCTCATTGGCATGCTTCTGGATGAGCTCGGGGAGTGGGGACTGCAGGCCGCCCCCTCCAGAGCAGTACCACACACGCCAGCCTCAGGCGACCGCAAGGGCAAAGTGTCACTGTCAGGGCAGGCCTGTGCCACCAGCCTCCTCCTAGGTGGAGGGCTGGGTGACACGCGCTACTTTGTGGGAGTGTCGTTGGTGTGGTTTCCCCCACTGAGTCTGCACAGACCCTGATATTAATAACAATAACCAACACATCTGATGCTTACATGTCCCAATTATGTGGTGCTTAACTGAGCCAGGTGCTCTTCAAAGAGCCGTTCAGGTCTCAAGTCGCTTAATTCTCACAACACACCAATGAGATAAGTGTGCCGCGTTATTCCCGTTTTCCAGATGGGAACACTGAGGACCAGAGTGGCTGTAAGCTCGAGCCAGGATCTAATCAGGCCGCCCGGTCCCAGGTCTGTGCTCTTCACTGTGGCGCTCTTCTAGGCTTCTCAGTACCTGTGATCTGAGGGGGCATCCCTTCTCATGCAGCCCCTTAAAGTTTTAGGTCTTGGATCCCTGCTTCAATATATCTTCTTCCTCCCTGAGTTTTCTGACCCAGCTTGTTCCTGACCAGCATCTTCCTTATTTGGGGTCAGAGGGGGTTCTTTGTGACTCAGTACCTTGTGGTGGATGAGAGTCTGGCTTCGGGGTTGCACTCTTAAATCCCTGGCCCGTCTCAAGTCACCCAGTTGCTTGGAGTCTCAGTTTCTTCATCTGTTAAATGGGCCCAGTGATCTCCCCATCTCATCAGCTGGTGTCTGCTTCATCCCTGGCGAAGGAAGTGCTAAGTAACCGCTGGTTTCCACCCCCTGCACCCTCCCAGCCTCCTCTCCTCTTTCCTTCTTTTTCGCGGTGGACGAACACGAAGACTCTTACCTCGCAATTAGCACTAGGCCTGCGCCCGCTCTTTGCTTTCTGGGCTGGTCCACACTGTTCAGAGCAGCTGCTCATTTTGTCTCAGGAAACAAAGGAGGAAGGAACTCGGAGGTTTGCCTGGCTCCAGGGAGGAAGGGAGGGAGGAGAGCTTAGAGCCTTCTCAGGCGGAAGCCCAGCTCTCAGCCCTAGTGACGAGAGCTGGCTTTATTTTGTCCAGTTTTGGTTTGAAGAGTAGTTTGGGGCTTCTGACTCTGCCTGGCCTTCACAGGGCATTGGGGATCAACCAGGCTTTGTTGGGTTAATCGGCCTGCCAGGGACGGGTTGACGCAAGACCTTTCCAGGCAAGGAGAGAGCCCACCTCTTGGGTCTTGGCGTCTCGGGGCCCTGGATGCCTTGTTGCCCCCAGCCCCACCCCTGCCCCTCCCCAGGACTGCATGTGCTTAGCACAGAGATGCACCGGCCGGAGTCAGGGCAGCTGCAAAGCCCACAGAGCTCCTGACTCTTCAGAACCCAGGAGGGACGAGCCTATGATAAGTGGGGGCAGATCCACCCTTTCCCCTCCCCCCAGGGGTGTGGGCTCTGGATCCTTCCCTGTGGCTCTCTAAGAGTGCTGCAGTCAGGCTTGCCCCCAGTCCTAAACTTGTCCCCCTCCGTCTCCTGGCCTCTGGGTTTCAGAGCAAGCCTGTGCTGATAGCTTCAAGATGTGCTGAGACCCTGAGTTGGCCTCCAGTATCCGTCCCACGTCTTCCTTGGCATGTGGCAGCGTCAGTGCACACTTGGCTTGCAGCAGCTTACAGGGAGGCACTGAGTATCTTGGGTGGGAGGGAAGATAGTCCTCAGCCGGGAAGGGATGCTAGGCCTGACCTCGGTTTCCTGCAAGGCCTGGTGAGTATGAGCCGTGTCCCTGGCTTGGCATTCCACGACATCTGTGCGTTTATCCGTTCTGTTCACTTAACCAAATGCAGCAATGCCAACCTTGTGTTTCCAGGGAAAGCTGCCCGTGCTACTGCTTGGCCGCTCCTCGGAGCTGCGGCCCGGAGAGTTTGTGGTTGCCATTGGAAGCCCGTTTTCCCTTCAAAACACTGTCACCACTGGGATCGTCAGCACCACCCAGCGAGGCGGCAAAGAGCTGGGGCTCCGGAACTCGGACATGGACTACATCCAGACAGACGCCATCATCAACGTGAGCCCTGTCCGCTGCAGGGTCGGCTGGGAGTTTGGAAAGCTGGGCTGGGCTTAGGAAGCAGGGCTGGAGTCAGGATCCTCGAGGTGCTTTCAAGGATCCCCTAAAGCAGATGAGGCAGAGGGCTGGTCCTCAGCCTGTTGGCAATCTCCGGGGACTCCTGTGACGGGAACTTGAGATTGCCAAAGTTTGCAGCCCGGAGGAGCTCTCCATGCCCCCCGCCGCCCTGCCCCAGCGTCAGCCACCCCTAGCTGCAGCTGCTTGTTCAACTTTGTGGCAGGAGGGGTGCTCACCTCAGCACAGGCTCTGTAGCCCCGAGAGGAGTTTGCATTGCCTTGTGGGGGGTGGGGGGGCAGTCTGTGCATCAGGCCGACCCATTCCATGTCTAATGAGGTCAAGGATTATCACACACAATCTCATCAATGGAATCTTTTTTAAGTCACATTTTTCCACTTCAGCTGTTTCCCTATAGGATTAACCTTTCTAAAAAGCATTTTCCCCTACATCTATCTAATAAATAAGAAACACGGTGTGTTTTGTGCACTCGCTGCCTCTGGTAGGCTTTATTCCCAGACTTTCTTGTGATTTTCATGAACTA
>NW_021146465.1:0-8470 GCF_002837175.3 Physeter macrocephalus
CATGAACCCGGTGAGCTGGGCTGCTCCACTCTGGAGTCATCCAGCCTCTTGCAGCCTGAGGTTGGAGCAAGCTCTTTGAAAAAACTGTAGTGTAATAAGTATCTGACCTTGGTGCAGCTGCAGATACCGAGACAGTGGTCTCTCACTGAGGTCATTTTGTTTTAGGTAGAGTGCTGCATTCATCTCATTTAAGAGCTCACTGAGCATTCCTCATGTGCCAGGTTTTGTACTGGGTGCCAGGGGTACAGAGTTGGAGTTGCTCACAGTATTGAATTAATTTCTAAATGTTTGTTGTCCCTAGAATTTTTCACTCCTCAGAAACTTTCTGGGATTGAGGAATGAGCATATGAACCACTTAAGCTTCTACTTCCACCATCCAGACTTGCGTGAGATCTTGAAAGATAAGAAGCGTGTTGGCAAGCCATTTTGAGATCCTGCCTTGTTGCATGCCCTGAGCTCAGCTCTGGGAATGGAGTTTTCTTACTGCCCTTGTTCACTGCTCAGATCCTGATTCCAGAAACATCTTCAGCAACAATTTACCAGTGATTGTGAAAAATGGAGTAATCTGAGCATTGGCTTTCACCTCACTGCCCTTCTCTGTCTATTTAGAAAGGGAAGCGTGCAGACAGTGGAGCTTGGGATGAGGACTCTGCTCGTGGCTTTGAACTTCAGGCCTGATCCAAGGTCGTGGAGTTCGGCTTGTGAAGGAAATAATGCAACTTTAAAAAAAAAGGAAAATCCTAGGAAAACCATGAGAAATGTCAAAGATAAGATGTTAGTCATGTATAGAATTGGGTGGCATTAACTTTTTGATACTGTAGAAGAACACATTAGAAAATTTTCCATTCTTAGTTAAATTGAAAATGATGAGAGACCTCTGGTGACTGAAATAGTTATTCGTAAGGCTCCTTTGTTTCTATTTCTTGGGTGTTGAGCTGTCACTTTGAGTTTGGTCTTGATTTTGGAAACTGTGACATAACTGGTTATAGGACTCTGCTGCTCAGTGCTTTGGGTGGGCTGGGGCAGGATTGGATGGAACCCTGTTTTCCTTTGGGGTAAGTGTTCCTGACTGTCAGAACACTGACCTAAGGACTCCACCCAGATCCAAATGCTCGCTGGTGTCTGGAAGTTGCTCTGAGTGAGTTCAGTCTGCCAGAAGTTTTGCATCTTCTTGTTAATGAAAGGAACTGGGGTGACATGCATCACAGCCAATCTACTGACACTGGGTTGTGGTGAAGGAAAGCACGGTGTTTATTGCAGGTGCCGAGCAAGGAGAATGGGCAGCTCATGCTCAAAAGACCCTAACTCCCTAAGGGCTTTCAGGGAAGAGTTTTTAAAGGCAATGTTAGGGGTGAGGGTTGCAGAGTGCATGATCAGCTTATGGGCATTCTTCTGATTGGCTTGTGGTGAGGTAATATGGTGATATTTTGGGAAATCTCAGTTATCAGTTTTCTGCCTCCAACTGGTCTGGGGTCTATGGTCTGGGGACTATGTGCTGGTGCTCAGCATGCAGTCAACTTCCTCTACCTGGGGAGGGGTTTAGTTTCTGCAAAACAACTCAAGGATATGGCTCAGGATGTCATCTATAGCCCTTGAGGAGGAGCTAAGGGTCCTTGACTTTGTTTTATGGCTAGATTATTATTTTGTCTTGCTTGACCGCTTTCCTTTGTTCCTGCATTTTTTCACTTCTCTGATTAAATTTGCTCTTTGGAACTTGGAACGCCTTGGGAGGTTAAAGCTTTTCTACAAACAAGAGTTGGAGGACACAGGGCAGGTGGAAGGTCTGTCCCTGAAAGACCACACAGGGTCCTGCTCGGTTTCACTCTCTCCTGGACACCTTCCTGAGCCCTGCCTGTTGCCCTCTGACCCGGAGGAGGGGACCTCCTACCACCCCAGCCCACAACCATCACCCCCAAAAGTCTTCATCAGATGACCCACTGTCCTTAAGCTACAGGAATATACTTCCCAGGTTGGTATGTTATTTGACATCACATCGTTGGCCTTTAGGCAAACATTGCAATAATAATGATAATAATAATAATAAATAGAATCTATTTTAACACACTTTTTTAGTATATTGAGATGCTTTTCCTTGGAAACACACTGAGGCTAATTTGTTAGTATTTTGTGCTCTTCATGAGCAAGCACAAAATAGTGGGATTACTTGCATCTTCTGCCTTTTCTACCACCACCAGTCACACACAGTGGGTCAACTGTCTGTTACTTTTATTGACTGTTTACATTGTGGGAAACTGAGGCCCAGAACCTGGACTAAAGCACCTTGAGATTCTTGATTATAGATTCAGACGAGGAGAACCTTGTAAGTAAATAGTTACCTCATCTCTACCGAATTTTACTCATTTTGATTAGCTTGAGACCCTTCCCAAATCCCTTTAATACCAGCTCAGCCCTTCCTGCCACCACTCAAGCATTTAGCCCACATTTTCCAAGTCTTACCTAATAAGTGCTCTTTTATTCTGGTCAGAAATTTTAGGAAACTTTTAGTCTTTGTTTTGCTAAGTGAGTTTCTCTGGGTTACATAAGGATAGATCAGACATAGCAGACCAGGCCGAAGGACACACGCAGAGCAAGAGACCAGCCGAAGTACCCGTCCCTTCATGACTATTATTTGATGAAAGGCACAGAGTGTTCCCTTTAGTAGTCAGTGAGTGTTTGGCTGTTGCTATTGATTAGACTGGACCCACTTTCCTTAAATGAACCTTTGTTAGCCTCTTCTAATGTATAAAACACTCTTGGCATGCATGATCTCATTTGGTGGTTGTTCCTCTACCAGGAGACTGAGGTGGCTGTTACTGATCAGCCGTGTGGTGGAGGCTGTGGCTGAGAAGATTGGCATGTTGGCCGTGCTCCCCACCGGTGGTTGGCCCCAAGCCTTGGCCTAAGAAAAGCTCACCTACCCTAACCCTCAGGGGATGCTCTTCTCTGGGCAGCTGCTTCCTGCCATCTCCTGGCTTCGCTGGGCTCCTGGCAGCCGAGCTTCAGCGTGGCCCACTCATGTGACATTCCAGACCAGCTGTGTCCGTTGAGAGTGCTGCTCCAGGCTCTGAACAGTGGCCAACTGAGGATGGAATATGGCAACTGTTAACCAACCACAACAACATGACAGTTTTCCAGGTTGAAAATAGTAATCCTCTCATCCTGTTGCAGTGACCAGAGGAAAGGGGAGTGAATTCATGTCTCCCCAGATGCTGTTGACATTTCCCCAGAAGTGCCTTCCAGGCAGATCAGGCAGGTTAAGCCAAACTCAAGAAGTTGATGTGAGGCATCTCTGTTTCTTTTGGCCACAGGCCTTCTGTTTTTCTTTCTGAGTCAGCATTCTTAGGGTCCTGTGAGGACTATGGTTCATCACACTCCTTTGAAACTGGAAAGGTGAGTTCATTAAGGAACTCAGGATTGTCCGTCTTCCCTCCGTTGCCTTAATCTCCCTGTGATTGATAGAGTTGGGCCAGACACCAAGTCCTTTCCTTGGTGCCCTCGTGTGGAATGCAGTCATAATTAGAGGGACTTGGCAGCTGGGCATCGGCATTGAGAAACGAGGTGCTAAGACCAGAAAGGCAAAGATATCCTTTGACAGAGCTCTGTTGCCTTTGACAGTGGAGTCATGGCTTTCTAGCCAGAGCTATCATCTCAAAGTATTCTTGAGGTTTGGGGAAGCTTAGCTTAAAGCAGCATCACCTCATTTGCTTAGTAGTGGTCATATTCTGCCGATCAGATACAGAATGCAACATGCAGTTCAGCAGATGAAAGCAAAGGGTAAGGGGCTTGTCAGGGCATCACCTATTGGGAAGCACCTTCAGCTGAGCTTGTCAGGCCTGGTTCATTGACACTAAGCCGAGGACAGAGGAGCAGCGAGCCCTGAGACTGAGGATGAATCATTGTTCACATCTCTGAAGAGCGTTTTGCTGGAGAAATCTGAACAGTATGCAAGAACAGTATCGGGTGCAAAGCCTGTGACTTCTGTTCAACCATGAGCATGGTTGCCACAGGAAAGAGAATTCCTAGTCTTTATTTCTCGTGTCATCCTCAAGTCTCTGGGTTTCTTGGGCATTTGTTAAGAATTTGAAATATCTCAAGAATCACATTTAAGTTTATAAGCATCAGTAATACTTCATTCCTTTTCTAATTTCCAGCATCGGGTATCTTCCCCAGGGCTTCAGGCTTGTCCTGATGTCATTCACAGCCTCCACCAGTCAACAACATGTTCTTAGCATCTACTGTGTGCCCGACACCATGCTAGGCATTAGGCAAACAAAAATAAAACACCGTCTTTGATTTTGTATGGGCTTGCAAGCCAATGAGATGAGGCAAATGCGTAAACAAATATATCCGTGTGATAAGTGATTGTATATCTATACTCTCCCTGTTAACCAAGTCTTCTGGTCAGGTTTAGAACATGCTCAGGACTCTCCAGTCTTAAAAAAAAACAAAAGAAAAAGAAAAAAAACAAAAAGAGAAACCCTTACCTTCCCCCCCCCCCCCCACCACCACTGCAAGCTCCTCTTTCCTCCATATTCACAGCCGTATTCCTCAAAACATTTGTCTACACTCACTGACTTCATGTATCACCTCCCAGGCAGCCTTCATCACAGTCCAATTTGGATTCAGGCCCATGATTCCACCAAAACAGGTCTTCCAGGTCCTGAATGGCTGTGTCCTGCTGCATCTAAGGCTTGTTCAGCTCTCATCTTAACTTGACTGTTGAGTGACAGCTGATGTTGTTGACCGCGCCCACCTTGAAAAGCTCTCTCCCCACTGTCAGTCAAAGCTGTAGGCTCTTTTGTGGGATCTTTCTTCTCTGGCAGTCCATTCAGTGCTGAGATTGTCCAAGGCACAGCTTAGACGTCTTCTCCCCCAGAGTCTCTCTCAGGAATCTCATTGTGCCCACACCTTCAGTTACCCTGTGTTGCTCAGACCTGCTCCCAAGCTCCCTTTAGCTCCACTTGGATGTCTTAAAGGAACCTCGGTCTCAGGATGTCTCAGACTGATTTCATGATCTTCTTCCCAGCTGTCCTCTCCTGATTTTCCTTGTCTCCACCTTTCATCCAGCTGTACAAGCCAGAAACCCAGGAATTATTCTTTTTCCTACCTTCTCCTCAACTCCTACGTTCCATCTGCCAGCCTTGGGGATGGATCTGTTGCACATTTTTAAACTATAAAACACCCTAGGTCACCTTGAACATTTATCCTATGTGTTGTTTTAATTTTTATCACTTAGTCATGCCTGGATTATACTGGAGAGGCAGTACACACAGTGGTTAGGAATATGGGCTCCAGAGTCAAACAAATGTAGTTCAAATCCCAGCCCTGACACCTGCCTGCTGTGTGACTTTGGATAAATTACTTGGCTTCTCTGTGCCTTGTTTTCCATATTTTCAAAAATTAGGATAATAATCCTACCACCACGTAGCGTGATTGGGACTACTAATGAGAAAATCCAAGTAGAGTGCTTAGAACAATGCCTGTCCCGTTGTAAGTCTTGTCCACTCACCTCATATTTCTTTGAAATTCGTCTTCTCCCATCTGTGCTACCACCATCCAAGTTCATCTGCTCCCCATGCTGCAGCCAAAGTAATTGTTTCAAAACAAAAATATGCTAAAGTTCAGCATGTTTGAGAGGCTTGGAGTGGTTTGAAATGACCAGAACCTGGGGTGCCTGGGGGCGCAGGGGCAAGTGAAGAGATGTGAGAGGTAGGCCACGTAACAGCCTTGTATGTTGAGCACAGAGTTTACATGTGGACGCTGTGAAGCTGTGCTCTTGGCAGTGAGGAGCCGTTGAAGGATTTTAAGCAAAAGAGAGTCATCACATAGTTTACATTTTAGGAAAATGATGGAGGAGGCCATGTGGACACTTAACTTGGGGAAGGGGCAGGACCAGAGCAGGAGTACCCAACCAGGAGAACGCTGCAGCGTCCAGCTGAGGCTCTCTGTTTCCCTCTAGTGATGGGAGTTTATTGTCAGGCCGTTTGGGGGCTACTGGATAAATTCAAACTCCTCAATCTAGCCCTCAGGCCTTCCTCCCTCCCTTTTTCCCTTCCTTCCTTCCCTCCCTCCCTTCCTTCTGTCTTTTTATATACGTGTACACTTACAGACACACATGCATACAAACAGGCCCATGTCTACCCCCCGGGTACCCATTCTCGTCAAACTCTCCTTTTCAAATACTTCCCTTCCAGGCTGCGCACTCTATGTATTCATCCTTACAAGTGAATGCATCCTATTTTTTGCACCCAAAATGCTTTCTCTCCTCCACTATTCCAAAACCTGTAGCTTAAGCCGGAGTCAGTACCAGGCTCTCCAGATTTCTCCTGCTCTGACCGAGAACAGCAAATGTCAGCGGTGGAGGAATGGCAGAGCTCACGTAGTTACCGCCCTTACTTTACAGATAGGAAAACGGAGGCCAAGAGTGATTTAATGATCAGTGATGAAAAGAGCTAGCCTTGGGGATGGATCTGTTGCATATTTTTAAACTATAAAACACCCTGGGTCACCTTGAACATTTATCCTATGTGTTGTGTTAATTTTTATCACTTAGTCATGCCTGGATTATACTGGAGAGGCCGTACACATAGTGGTTAGGAATATGGGCTCCAGAGACAAACAAATGTAGTTCAAATCCCAGCCCTGACACCTGCCTGCTGTGTGACTTTGGATAAATTACTTGGCTTCTCTGTGCCTCGTTTTCCATATTTGCAAATATTAGGGTAATAATCGTACCACCATGTAGCGCGATTGGGACTAGTAATGAGAAAATCCAAGTAGAGTGCTTAGAACAATGCCTGTCCTATTGTAAGTGCTCTATCAAGTTTCTCTATTAAGAGATTTTACTGACTTGATTTCTCAGTGAAATTAGAAATTTCTTGAAACCATACATTTCTTTATTGCACATTTACGAAGAATTCCCCCAATCCCATTAGATAGACAAACCACTGTCCCTCTTTTATTGATGAAGAAAGTGGACTGCTGTCCAGAGCCAGCAAGTAGCTAGGTGAGGCTGCACGGTAGCTCCCGTCCAGAAGACGCGTCCCCAGCCGAGGGCTTCCAAGTAGTGACAAGGGTGAGACCGAGTTGGTCTGAGGAGACTCTGTGAGAGCTGGCTTCCAGGGTTGGTGATGAGTGAGGAGAGCTGTGCTCTCTTTGAGAGGAGCAGCCCTTAGTTGGCAAGTTCTCTCGTCAGTAACTCTTCCTTGGCAAGAACAGGCTGTGTTTACAGGCTCAGGAAGCCTGTGGTGAGAAGGACACAACCTTTCAAGAGTGACTTCTCTCTTGACCCTGGAGGTTTATTTAGTTTCTGCTGAGGTGCCCAGAGTCAGGCTAAGATCCCTCAGGAGGGAACTGGGTAGAAGTCCTCTGCATTTCCAGAATCTCTGTTCTCTACTTTTTCTGGCACCAAAGCCAGTGCATGGAAGGGAACACTGAGACAGTGGGAGGGGCGCGTTCCCACGGGGACCAGACCCGAAGACACTGAGAACACCCGGCCCGTTATGTAACCCTCACTTGCTCGTCAGCCAGGTACCAGGAAGAGCGCCTCTTAGGAGGGATATCCCCTTCCCAGTCCAAAGCCCCGACACAGAGGCCGGGCGCTCTAGAAGCGTTGTGTGTGCGTTTGTCCACAGGTCAGCCCGCCCCTGGCTGTGGTTCCCCATGGAGATTGTGTGAGTGCCCAGGACGTCTACGTTCACAGGCTCTCGGGGAGCAGCTCCCAACCCCAACCTGATGCTAAGGAGGGCGGGGCCGTGTGCCTCCTCTGGCTCAGCAGCGTCTTGGGACCCCCGAGTCACACAGACACCGGTGGCTGGAGGCACAGAAAGCTCTGGTTAGTTTTCCTGCCCTTTTTAAGACGGCTGTTAGAGAGTTCCAGGAGCGGGGCCCAGGGTGTCACCCCGAGGTGTCCACATCGCAGACAAGACCTGACTTCCATGGCAGGGAAATCACCCAAATGAGCAGAGGCTTTCCAGCCCACAGCGATTCCTTTTCTTTTTTCTCTTAACCACTTCCTGTTTACCCGCTGCCTGTCCTGAGAAGAGGGGAGAGAGGAGGGGAAGACGATGGGCAGACAGAGGGCTGTGGGAGGAGGGGTGCTGGGGCTGTGGGAGGAGGTGCTGGGGCTGTGGGAGGAGGGTGCTGGGGCTGTGGGAGGAGGGATGCTGGAGCTGTGGGAGGAGGAGGGATGCTGGGACTGTGGGAGGAGGGGTGCTGGGGCTGTGGGAGGAGGTGCTGGGGCTGTGGGAGGAGGGTGCTGGGGCTGTGGGAGGAGGGATGCTGGAGCTGTGGGAGGAGGAGGGATGCTGGGACTGTGGGAGGAGGGGTGCTGGGGCTGTGGGAGGAGAGTGCTGGGGCTGTGGGAGGAGGGATGCTGGGGCTGTGGGAGGAGGGTGCTGGGGCTGTGGGAGGAAGGATGCAGGGGCTGTAGGAGGAAGTGCTGGGGCTGTGGGAGGAGGGATGCTAAGTC
>NW_021146465.1:8598-17900 GCF_002837175.3 Physeter macrocephalus
TGGGAGGAGGAATGCTGGGGCTGTGGGAGGAGGGTGCTGGGGCTGTGGGAGGAGGTGCTGGGGCTGTGGGAGGAGGGGTGCCCATGGGGGAGCTTGGGGGAGGCAGAAACTGAGAGTACATACTTGTGTGAGAGAGGGATGCAAACAGTGGGATAGGGAGAGGGAGAGACAGGAGCAAGGGAAGTGCCATTCCTGTCTGGGTGGCTGGGAAGCTGAGCTCAGCCCTCCCCTCCTCAGCCATCTGCCAGCCTGAAAGGCCTCCTGGAGGCCGAGGGGAGGGGTCGGAAGCTGATCAGCGAGGGAAGTGCAGTGCATTCCTGAGCTGGATGGAAACTATTTTTGGACCAGCTGTGGAGAGACGGTTTGTACCCTGAGGGTCTGACGTCTGTGTGGTCGTGACCCTTGCTCCTGACGGGGCCAGGATGGGGAGAAGACACCCAGTTCTTGTTTCTGCTCTGTCCCAGGCCGGCTCCTTCCTTCTTCCAGCCCCAGGGCCCTCACTCAGGTCCTCTGAGGTCACCCTAGGGCAGCCTTGGGCATTTGCAGACCGGAGTCCAGCTTGGGGCCGAGGGCCACATATGCCGTGCCTCAGACATCCAGCTGTCCCCTTCCTGCTGAGGGCTGGAGTGCCCCCCAAGCAGGGCCTCCAGTGCTGTTGGGCGTCAGCCTCCGCGCCAAGGCTCTGGGGTTGAGGGAGCAGCTTCACCAGTCCCTGGGTGTTCTCGCTTTGGGCTGGTTGTGGATTAGATAACCTTATGGGAGCTTTTAACCCTGGAAGGCTTGTTTTTTGTTTTTTTAATTTGGCTGAGCTGCGCAGTTTGCAGGATCTTAGTTCCCTGACCAGGGACTGAACCCAGGCCCCGGCAGTGAAAGTGCTGAGACCTAACACCTGGACTGCCAGGAACTCCCTAACCCTGGAAGTCTTTGATCCAAGCTCTCATAAAGTATTCCCTCTCCCATCCTCTGAGATTATCTACTCCAAGCTTCCCCTCCCCACACACTCCCATTATAACAGTGACAACAATCAATGATGAAGCTAGCTAGCATTAATTGAGCACTTATTATATGCCAAACACTAAGTGCTTTATACAGGTTATGTGATTGAACTCATACAACAACTCTATGAGTGGGGACATCTTTATTGGCCCCATTTTAAAGTGAAGGAGCCAAGATGCAGTGGGGTTAAACCTCAGTTACTGCTGGTAAATAGCAGATTCAGGAGGCCATCCCCTGGCTCTCTGATTTCAGAAGGCACATGTTAACCACCACACTCTACTGCCTCATTTTCCAAGTGTTTCCTTGTATCCTTGTTCTGTTATCCACCACCCATGTTCCATGGTAAACAGGCTCCCCTTCATCCTCCACCTCATAAAAGAACGCCCACGCCTCCTTTTCCTGAGGACGAGGGGCGCTGGCCGCCTCCCACCCCTGTCAGCCCTCCCCTCGCTCCTGCAGATCCTTGCTTTCTACCCCCTTGATCTTACCCCCCTTTAAGGTTGTGCCCTCCCACTGCATGATCCCCGACTTCTCAACCCTCTCTCCACGTCACACCTGCACGGCCCTGTGACCCCTGTCCAATGCAACGGCCTCCGAGCTCCTTGCTTAGCTTCAGGGGCGGTCCGGTCATGTGCTGGCTGCTGTGGGTAGGGGCTTGATTTGCATTAACACCAGTATTTCTGATGACACTCCCAGGAGGAGGGCATTGTCCTCATTGACAGCTGAGGAAATGATCATCAGTCAGGTTTAGGGACTTGCCCAAGGTGACACTTGAATGTGGTTCCAGCACAGCCGCCAGCCTTTCACGCAGCTGACTGAGGTTAGCCTGAGCTCCTCTGCCCACAGTCCTCACCCCCCAGCTACTCGCTCTCTCTCTCTCTCTCTCTCTCTCTCTCTCTCTTTCTCTTTTTCTCTCTCTCTCGCCCCCCCGCCCCGTTAACCTCTCTCTGCTATGATCTCTTTGGGGTTTGTTCTTCCCTCGATCTCTCCACTTCCACCAAAGTGTTCTCTCTTCTGCATCTTTCTCTTTAATCAGAAGGATGCTCGAATATCCCCTCTTCAAAATCCCCAGCCTCTTTCCCCGCCGTCTCTTCCTTTCCCTGCACAACTAGATTCCTTGTGGGAGCTGCCGCGCTCGCTGTGGCCACTTCCTCACCTCTCTACCACTGGATTCTACCCTCACCGCCCCACCGCACTGTAGGATTTGCCCTTCTTGACCTCTACAGAACACTGGTGCTGGGGCTTCCTCACGTGCCCCCTCCCTCTCTCTGGCAGCTCCTTCCCCGCCTGCTTCAGGGGCATCCCTGCCTCTGAATAGCCAGTATTCTACTTGATTGGGGGGGGGAGGGGGGCTGCGTCTTGGCCCATGGCCCACACAAGCACCGTTTTGCTGATGGAAAGCTGCTGAATTCTGTAGAGCTGAAATTCTGTATAAATAGACACATTTACAACTTCCTGTCCATTTAGCTATCAGTCATTCTAACAAAGGTACTAATAATAGCTTGCACATGTAGCAATTCACAGCTTACAAAGTGCTTTCACATGCCCTTCAGTATCCCTGTCTATGTGTAATGAAAATATTTTTATGTCTGCACAGTATTAAACAGGCATCATGAAATTCAGCGCACTTTGCCAGGGTGCTGGGGAAGCATTATAAACGAGCTTTGTTTTGATGCAGAGTCCTTGCTTTGGCCCTCTGGGTGCTGTTAGCCAGGATCCTGTTCCCGTTCCCCATGCAGTTCTCCTGGTGATTGATGGGTTATTGAGCCTGGGGACGGGACCGAATGACCCTTGTCATTTTAATAACATGCTCCTACTAGGGCATTAGGAGAGGCCAAGGGCTGACCAGAGGATGTGGAAATCTGTACGTGCAGGTTGAGGGAAAGGCAGGTTGAGGCCCGAGTGCAGGGTCCGAGACCTTTGGATTAGGATAAATTGTGACCAGATTTACGAAGTTTATGACACTCTGTATGGGTCACGCTTTCTCAGGGAGACTTGGAAACTTTTAACCGAAATGGCAAGTGGTTGTACCTTGTGTGCCGGCTCCCACAAGTTGGTAGAACCTCCTTGGAGGACAGTGTTGAGGAGGATTCTGAGGCCAAGCCCGGGCTCCCTGGCAGAGAATCCCCTGATTAGACGGCACGGTCTGCGTGGGAGTGAAGGAGGACGAGGAGGCACGCGTCACCTCTCTGCCGTTAGCTGCTTTCCATTGTCGTTGAGAGGCGATGAACCACCTGACAGACAAACTGGGGCCATCCCGGGAGTCCCTGAGGACAGCACTCCAGTGGCTTCAGCCATTTCACCGAGCGTGGCTTCTCTCCTAGTTTGTCTTGCTGGGACCTTGCGTTGGGGTTGGCAAATGTTTGAGGCCAAAACGGCACGTGGATAAGGACTTCCCGAGGCCCCCCCGGCCCTCAGCGGCTCCCACCTGCTGGCCCACCCTCCTGTGGGCCGGGGCGCTTTGTGCAGGCTCTTTGCACAGCATTTCTTTCTCACCACGTCCATGCCTCTCAGGTGCTGTAGGAGGCTTTCAGGAACGGCTTAGGTCTCTGGCAGTGAGTCCCGTCCCTCTCCGTGGAGCCGTGGTGACCTTGGGTGAGTTACCAGCTCCCACTCTCTCCTGCCCTTGACTCCTAACTCTGTAATTGCACCCCAGATCTAAGGACACCCTCAATTGCTTTGACTGTGGGCTGGGTTTTGGAGCTCTCAGGTCTTCATGATGTCAGATGTACCCAAGGCAGCTAGCTGGCTTTACTTGCCAGTTAACCGTCATGGTGGGAAGTACAGAGCAGCTGGCACCTTTGCCATCTTCTCAGTGAGCAGCAGATCTTTTCACATTAGGTGCCCGGTCACCATGGGGAGCAGGTTCTCCCTTCAACACATCCACACACCCATACTTCACCCCAAACGAAATAATATACTACCTCCTCACCAAACCTTTGACACTTTGGAATGTTGTGCTAGGTTTTTATTTGGTTCATTTTATATTGCTGCCAAAAACAGAGAAGGAAGGGAAACAACACTCACCGTGTCAAACAAAGCAGTCTCTCTGGCCTGGGTAGTGTCTTTGCTGCTTGTAAATATGGCACCAACCATGCCTCTTACTTCCTCTATTTTTGCTTGATGGGATGGCATGATGTACAAGCCACTGGAGAGACCAGAGCTGTATTAAAAACCACACCTCAAGTGCACTGATAACTGCAACTCACTTTGAAATGCATTTAAAAAAATATGGATTGATGGATGGATAGATGTGTGATAAAGCAGCTGGCAGCATACTGATGGTGAAATGGGGGTGGTAAGTGGATGGATGTTCTCTGTACAGTCCTTTCAACTTGGCTGCAGGTTTGGAATTGTCAAAATAAAATGTTGGGGGGAAAATCACCCTGACAGTGAACCATTTTAATTTAAAACAGCCTCTTGACCAACGTGGTCCTGAGGCCGAGAGTTAGGGAGTTGTACAGATTGGATCCGTTTCATTTGGGAAGACTTCCTGTGGTGGGTGGTTTCCTGCTTGCCAGGGCTGTTCAGGGATTGGTGGAGAGGAAGGGTGTGCAGGCCTCCCTCCCTGGGGTGAGTTGTGCTCTCTGCTGCCCTTTCTGCCCCATGCCCCTACCCGCCCCCCCACACCGTGTAACCCACGAGCAGGGGCGCTGCTCTCTCCTGTGGCCCACACATCACACGCCAGCTTCCAGGCAGTTAAACTACACTCCACAGCCTCCTCCTGGCTGGGGTCTGGCTTTCCTCACCTCTCCCAGAGGGCTGCCATATGCCTCGGCACTGGCTGTGAAGTGGGAGGGTGCTCTCGCCCAGCACAGTATCTGCTGGGGCTCTGAACCCCTGGGCTGCAGAGAGGCTGCCCCGCATGCATGGGAGGGAGGGGAGGACTGGCGGCTCCAGATGGCCTCCCTGCCTCCTGCAGATTCTAGGCTCTCCAGAGCAGACAGGTTGGTGGGGGACAGGAAGGAAGTGGGGGTGAGGAGGCTCTCTGGAGTTAGGTCCTGACCTGAATTGTGGGTCACCCTCATTGGTGGTCTCAGAAGGTGCTGAGGTCCAACTACAAGGATAACTGACTCAGGAGCAGGAATAAAATGCAAGGCGCCCCTGTCTGATGCCATCCCCTGCCTGCCTGGTCTCCTGCTAGTCTGTCAGTGGGTTCTCAGTAAATACAAATTCTTGGTCCTATTAATATTAGCCTTAGCAAAATGGCATGAGAAAGGACAATATGCTGCAGTGATAGTATAAGGAAGGTTTTTAAAAATTAAGTGCCATCTGTAGCACTGCTTTCTGCCTCTGTTAGCAAAAAATAGAGAATCCACTAACTATCAGGCTCCTGGCCCCCTCGGAGGCTGGTGCTGTCCGTGCTTTTCACTGTCCAGCGTGCACGCGCGCATGCCTGGTGCGTACACTTACTCAGTCCTCTGAGCCCAGCAGCTCCCCTGCCCTTGACGCCTGCAGAACCGGGAGGGGATGCCCAGCTCCTCCTCCCTTGCAGGCTGTGGAAAGGGTTCCTCCTGCAAGGGGGGAGCGGGGGCCCCTCAGCTGGTTCTCATCTTGATTAGGGCCTACTCTGTCCTCTTCTCCTGAGAGGCCATGGATCCTGGAGTTCAGACCGTGGGCCCTGGAGCCACACTCCCCGGTTTGGGTCCTGGCTCTGCAGCCGCTAGCTGTCTGACCATCCGCAAGCCGCTTCATCCTTCCGTGTGTCAGTTTCATCACTTGTGCGCGTGGGATCGTTGTAAGAATTCATCGAGTTCGTGCGGTAAAGCCTGACACGTGCGTAACGAGTTCGGTGTTAGCCGCTGCCGTCCCCCGTACCTGCTCCTGAGTCATCCGGCTCTGGCCCGCGGCTCCAAGGCCAGAGCAAGAATCAGCGCCTCACTGAGACTGAGGGGCAACAACTGTGTTGGTTTCCTTCGTGGCTGTGTTAGGGAACCACAAATTTAGCGACTGAAAACAACTCAGATGTGTTCTCTTTTCTGGAGGTCAGAGTCTGAAATCGTTTCCTCTGGCTAAAGTCGAGGTGGCAGCAGGGCCGCACTCCCTCTGAGGCTCTGGGCGAGGACCCTTCCCTCGTCTTTTCGCCTTTTCCGTCTTGCAGGGCTGCGTTCCTTGCATTCCGGGCTCCTCGAGGTCTCCTCCTCCGTCTTCAAAGGTGGCAGCGCAGCATCTTGCTTCTCCTGTCCGTCACCACCACCTTCTGTAGTCAGATCTCCCCGTGCCTTCCTCTCATGTGGACCCTTGTGGTGGCACTTAGGGCCCCCCTGGATAATCCGGGAGAATCTCCCCCCTCTTAAAATCCTTCACTTAATCACATTGCAAAGTCTCCTTTGCCATACGAGGTCACATTCACAGGTTCTGGGGCCATTAATCACGTAACACGGGAGACAGGAAGAAGCTTTCTGGTGTCCCGGGCCTGTGGCACGACTTGGCCAAGTTCTGGACCGACTTGGAGCAGCGCTCGGCCCAGCCGGGCCATACGCACTGCCCGGTCTCCCTGCTGTCACCCCGTGTCAGCACCAGGCCCCCTTTGTCTGCCCAGACGGACTGCGAGGGCAGAGTTGGCATCTCATTCTCTTGGATCCCGTGTCCGGCACACGGCAGGCGCCGGGCGGTTGGTTGTGTGTCCGTGTAAGCAGGCAGGCGCTGATGTGCCACGTGTGTCCTTTAGGCCACGGCGACTGTCACTGCGGAGAATGCAAGTGCCACGCGGGTTACATCGGGGACAACTGTAACTGCTCGACAGACGTCAGTACGTGCCAGGCCAGGGATGGCCAGATCTGCAGTGACCGCGGGCACTGTGTCTGTGGGCAGTGCCAGTGCACGGAGCCGGGGGCCTTTGGGGAGACATGTGAGAAGTGCCCGACCTGCCTGGATGCTTGCAGCACCAAGAGGTAAAGCGCCGCCCCCTACACGGCCCTCCACCCACCCCCAACCCCAGCGTCTCCCCCAGACCAGGCCTGTCAGTCCCCAGGGCTGGCCAGCCTCTCACCCCACATCTCCTGCATCTTCCCCACCCAGCCTTGCTGGGGATCGAAGCTCTTACTAACATTAACTAGAATAGGGTCTTTGAAACACTGGTTCCATGGGGATTTTGTAAAAAAAAAAAAAAAAAAAAAAAAATCAAAACAACAACAAAAACTGTTATTCTGTTCCTAAACAAGTTTAGAAGTTATAGGATTACTGAGTTAAATGAAATTAAACTGGTTTTAGTACCAAAATAGCATCTTCTTGAGCCTTTAGTGTGTCACTGAGTTGTTTTTTTTGGTTTTTTTTTTTTTTTTTTTTTTGGTACGCGGGCCTCTCACTGTCGTGGCCTCTCCCGTTGCGGAGCACAGGCTCCGGACGCGCAGGCCCAGCGGCCATGGCTCACGGGCCCAGCCGCTCCGAGGCACGTGGGAATCTTCCCGGACCGGGGCACGAACCCGTGTCCCCTGCATCGGCAGGCGGACTCTCAACCACTGCGCCACCAGGAGGCTCACACTGAGTATTTTAAAAGGACATTCAGCATGCATCTTTCTTCCAAATGAATTTGACCTCCTGCCCCATTAACATCTCCCAAACAATGTTTCACAGGCCCCCCCATGTGGGAAATGCTGCTTTAAACAAAACATCATCAGAAGGTAAATTGGACAGGAGGGCACCCGACCTAGATAAGGCAAGCCAGGAACAAATTGCAGTGGCTTTTGAATTTTCTGCTCCATTTGTACAGATAATGGAGTGGGTCTCCGCGCTGCTGCTGAATGCAGAGATTGTCCAGACGCGGGTTCCAAGCCTCCACTGACCCAGCCATGGGGTTACGTTGCCGTTGACCTCCCCTCGGCTCTGCCCTTCACATTCTGCCCGAGTGTGAATGAGAGGGAATTAAATCAGGGAGTTAGGCCATCAGGAAAGCAAGACTGACGGTTTCTCTTGAATTTTGCTAGAGAAACAGCTGTGCCATCATCATCCTTGTCCTAAGGGGCCAGGAGGGAGGGCACAGATAATCAGATACAAATAATAATACAGACGTTGTTTCTCTTTGGCTGGGAAACGCAACTGTGCAATTTTTTTTGGCAGATTTCCCTTCCAAACCCCTGGCTCGGGCTCCTAATGAGACGAGTTCATGCTCCCTGAGCAGCCGTGGCTGCCGGTCAGTCTGCATTCAGATACGTTCTGGGTGGCAGAACCCCTGGTTGGATGTTTGCCACAAATAACCCAGGCGTGGGTAATTGAAAGCTGGCCACAGATGGAGAGACAAGATAGACAGGGCCAGATTTTATTCTGTGTAATTAGAGGGAAGCCAGGCAGAGTAAGGGAGAAGAAACACAGATCTGCTTTAGACCTGCTAAGAGCAGAGAAACAACAGAAATCCAAATAGAAACATCCCAGGGGAAGGAGGAGGTTAGGATCCTGGTGCTGGAGCCCAAATAGCTGTGGCTCTCTGAGCCTGGAATCATGGCCATTATCAACATTTAATGCCTGAGGGAGGTGCCCTACCCCCAGCTCTCCCACCAGCAGAACCCTTTTGAGTATGTGCTCCCAGACCTTGGGGCATATGAGGTTGATGGGGGTTGGTGCCAAGCTAGGACAATACACATGGAACCAATAAAGGCAGATCAAGCCTGTTTCTTTCCCTCTTCCGGAGCAGCAAGGCAATATAGGGTTGGCTTAGGTCAGTTAAAAGGCCTCTTGGGAAGACCACCTTAGCTTTAAATGTTTAAAGCATTGTATCAAAGGAGCAAGGTGTATCTCCGGGCCACACTGACACAGTCTCTTTCACAGCCTAGTTGTCACAGCCTAGTTGTCACTTTTTTTTTTTTTTTAAACAAAGTACCTTTGATAGTGCCTTATTTCAGGCTGTTTTTCTAATTGCTGCTTTGCTGAGAGCCACCAGGTTTTGAATGCCTATGTTCTTTTTTTTCTGGGCTTTCAGAGCAGTCAATCTCCACTTTCTAGAACTAACCAAACACGCTCTTCACCTTGGGTGAGTTCATATTTAGTTTCAGCTGATTTCAATTAACAGTCTCCCTGAGCAAAGTCTGTCTCAGCAACTTGTTTGTTTAAAGGCCAGACATTTTAATACGTAACTACAGTAGATCACAAGATTCAATCCAGTTTGTGGAGCACACAGGTTAGACTGATTTGTCCACACGGATGATTAGGGAATGTTCCCTGGAAGCGGCCCTGTGTTTTCATGACAACAGGGCGTGCAGATGGAGGGCTCAGTGAATCCTAGCAGAGACCGGAAGCAGCCGCCTTTCTTTGCAGTGTGTTAATCCACGGGGCGGGGGGGGGGGGGGGGGGGGGGGGGGGGCGGGGGCCGC
>NW_021146465.1:17991-25000 GCF_002837175.3 Physeter macrocephalus
GTGGCGGGGCGGTGGCATCAGCATGAATGACCAGAGCTGGAGCCACGCCTTCCTGGTGCGCAGCCAAGTCTGAGTTGCCTGCCCGCTGGGACTCTGGCCTCAGGAGAAATGCAAAAATTACCTACTTGTTTAACTTCAGAATGTTTCCATGAAGTCATTACCAGCAGAGTGGGATTTTGTGGCCAATCCGAGGATAGTTGGATTCTTAAGCATATTAGGACCCTGGTAAGAAAGTCTTACCTACTTTCCCTCCACAATCTACTCACTCGCCCATTCCTCCTCAATGTTCAGAAAGTGGAGTAAGGACTCAGGGAGGGACTTGACAGGGAGGCAGGTACCTGGGTGCTGGACCCTGCTGTCACTGATTCCTCACTTCCCTCTCCTGTAAAATAGGGCAACTTAATGAAACTCTCCCAGCTCCCTTCAGGCCACAGTTTCTGCCCTGGAAACGTAGTAACTGGTCTCTCCATCCCATGGAATTTTAAAATGATACTAATAAAGGCAATGCATTGTGATGGTACCACCCTCCATATTTTTGCCAGGGAGCCTTCCAGACACGCAGCCCCTTTGGTCCCCACAGGCCTGTGGGGTAGGTTGGGCTGCTGTCACCCCGATGTGGCTGAGGCTCTTGTGAGGCTCCCCTGCCCTCGGGTGCCGGGGCACAGCGGCAGGGAGGCAGTGGCCCTCCCGGCACACTTGGCTCTGGAGTCCTCACCCCCATTTCCTGGGGAAACCTCTGTTTTGGGGTCTCTCACCATCCTTGCCAGCCACCAAGCACCATCACTTCAGAAAGTTCCTGCACGTTTCCCCATCAGCTGGTTGTTTTTGTTCCAACCCACTTCTCCCTGGAGTTGAATTCTCACCATCCCATTTATGCTCCCCCATCCCCCAGTCCCCCCATAGAGGTCAGTCAGAGACCCTCTCTCCCCTCCACAGACAAGCTTTACGGACCCTTAGATCTTAGCTCCCCTGCCAGGTGGGCTCTATCTGGGAGCAGGAAGGGGGCAAGGGCCTGAGAGTCTCCAGGACAGTGGTTCTCAGCCCTCACCTTTACTCAGAATCCCCAAGAGCCCAGGTCCAGCCCCAGAGATTCGGATTCCATGGGTGTGGTTGGGCCCAGGCAGTGGTGTTTTGTCTTGAAAGCCCACCCAGAGAGTTAAATGTGCTGAGAGCCCTGCCTGGGTGATGGTCTCCTGGTGGGGATCCTGGGAATTGGGGCCACGGGGGGTGGTGAGGACCCCTCTTCGAGGCCAGGAACACTTTTTTATCTTCAGAAACTTCTTGTTTGGGGCAGACTCCTCAGTGAGGCATTTGATGCACCAGAGTGCAGATGGATTTGGCTCCTGGTGTCAGAGTTTGAAAGGTTTCCAACCTACAACTTGACATGTGTACCAGACATGCTTCTAAACCCGCATATGTTCCTCCAAGAGCCCTTGGGCTTCCCTGCATGACAGCAGCAAGAAGGACAGAGCAGACATGTTCCTTGAGGCCAAACATCTGAACATGGGAGAAGTTAAAGCCTTCAGGGGCTTGCAGGAGGCCTGGGACCTGCACTCTTGGGACATGCACTCAGTTACATGTGTGGAGCTACTACCCAGCATCTAACACCCACATTTATTGCCTCTTTTCCAAAGAGATTGTGTTGAGTGCTTGCTGCTTCACTCAGGGAGCTCAGTTGACAACCAGACCTGCCAAAACCTGTGCAAGGATGAGGTGATCACACGGGTGGACACCATCGGTGAGTGTGGGCAGCCGGCCCCTTTTGGATCTTGGCAGACGTGTAGAGACTTTCTCCCTCGTGGGGACGATCTTCAGGGCTGCCTGGCAGACAGGAGGGTAGTTTTAACCTTGAGTTAGGAAGCAACCTCAGTGTCCTTGGCTAGTCCTTGCTGGCTCCCCGAGAGGACTTGGAGTACCTGTGTTAGGTCATAGGTTCTGGGCTCTCCAAGGTGTAAGACCTTCCCGTTCTTAAGTACCTGTCCCATCCCTGAAGCCTAGTCCCTTCCTACATCTTCTCCCAGGCTTCCTGAGAAGTTGGTATATTAGTTAGAATAAGTACTGTTCGCTGCTACAACAAACGAACCCCAAACCTCAATGACTTAACAAAATAAAAGTCAGTTTGTCACTCACTCGAAGTCCAGTGAAGATGTTCCTGGCTGACGAGGCCTCTCTGTGCTCCTTCAGGAGCCCAGCTACCCTCTAGATTGTGTTTCCACCCTCCCCCGGGTCCTCAGAATTCTCTCCATTGAATCTGCAAATGGGGAAAGATCATGGGGGAGGTTTACATGGGTGGCGCCTGGAAGTGGTGCACACAACATCCCCCCGACCCAGAGTTCAGTCATCCAGCCACGTTTACTGCAAGGATGGCGGGAAATGTTGTCCAGCTGTGCCCAGGAAGCTGGGAAACCATGTTTGGTGACCAGCTAGCCAGTCTCTGTTTGGCCTCAGCCCAGTGCAGCTCTCGCGATGCTGTGCCAGCATTAGATGAGGCAGAGCTCACATTCTGTCCGAATGAACCCGGGATCGAGTGCTACCCTGGCTCTTCCTCGTTCCTACAGGTCTCCCCACTCCTTTTTCCTGCCTCCCTGATCTTGAGTGATGCTCTGGCCGAATCATGGCTCCTGAGATGGCCAAGTCATGTATTGCGCCAACACGTATTCATTGAGCACCTACTGTGTGCCAGGGCTTGTACCACCGCAGGGAGCCCCTGCCCCGCCCTCCCCAAATCTGGCCTCTCATGCCCGTTTTCCTGCCCTGCTTCTGTCTTGTGACTTGAGGTCTGGCTCACAGCCAGTTCTGACTGCAGACCTGGGGCCGTTGCCCCCTGACTGGGCACCCACAGAAAGATGGTGATGCCTCCCCCCGGCCCACTGACTGCTTTCTCGCTCTGGAGCAAATGCAGCCGTTCACGCACAGCTGCCTCTCAGTCTGTCCCTTTGTCATGAATCAGTTGCTTCACAGAGAAGGTTTCTGTTGCCATTCACCAGTTATCCTTTTCCTGCCTTCCCCCAGGCTTTTTCATACCCATGCTCACCTCACTCACACTCACCCAGACCAGGCTTAGGATTGGGGGCCGAGAGAAAAAGCCCAGGCCTCCGTGTCTGATAACCACTCAGAATTGTCTGGTTCTAGGTGGAGACTCCTTCGAGCAACAGGGTTACAAAGGGCAGAGCTAGAAAGCATTTCGTGTCACAAAATAGCCCACAGTTGTTACTCAGGACCAGTGGGGTCATTCCCTTACCACCCTCCTCTCTCTTGCTTCAACTCTTCCCCGCTTCCTTTCCACCCTGGAAATCAGTCTAACCCTGTCCCAGGGGAGGCTTGGAATGCAGACAGTGCCTGGTGGGGCGGGGGGTGGGGTGCGGTGGGGAGTGAGTGGGGTTGGTGATGCCTTCCCTTCAGGTAACAGCCGCGTGGGGATGGCAGGTGCTGAAGCAGCTTGAGGAAGGGCGCTTCTTACTATGGGGAGAGAGGCCAGCGGTGTGCACCGTGGGTGAGAGGTGCAGTCTCTCATCCACCCATCCTCCTTGCCGCGTGGGCCTTTTTGGCTTCTCATCTCAGGCAAGCGCCGCCGCCTCCCGGCCTCTGCAGCCGGCTCTCAGCCAGGTAGACTCAAGCGTGAACTCTCACTCGGGCCTCCGCGGACAGCAGGATGGCCCTTTCTTTTCTTTACCCAATTCCGTTGCCCAGTCCCGCCCCAGCAGTAGCGCCCCCTCTCCTTTCACCCCAGTGAGCCTTCGGAGGCCTCCCTCGCATGGAAGGGAATTCACGTCCCCAGCGCGGCCTGACTTGGCGCTGGGCCTGCGTTCTTGATGTGAGAAATTCATTTTTAAGGTCCAGCCTTCCCTTTAAGCCTCTCCGCACCCCCTTTTCTTCTTTGCGGGGTCCGGCTCCTCACCCGTCCCTTAGCTGCTCTGCATCACTCAGAGACACACTCAGGACATTTCTGCTGGGTTTTCTTCCAGTGAAAGATGACCAGGAGGCTGTGCTTTGTTTCTACAAAACTGCCAAGGATTGTGTGATGATGTTCACCTATGCTGAGCTCCCCAGTGGGAAGTCCAACCTGACAGTCCTCAGGGAACCAGGTGGGTGAGGGCCAGCTCTGCCTGCTCCCCCAGGGGGCTCGGTTTCTGACGTATCACCCGTTCTCTCCTCACCATCCTTTCCAAACTCCAGAGAGAGGAGGGATACGGTTCCATATAAAGATCAAGCTCTAAGGTCGCCTCTACCTGACTGCTATAGTTTAGAAGAAAGATGGTTGTATATCTGGGGACCCATCACGGGGGCGGAGCTTGGGGGGGGGCATGACTTGGGGGAATGGGACTTATAGGAGGATAGTGCCCTGTCCTGGGGGAGTGTCTCATCTTGAAGGAGGGGACACAGGGGTGACAGTAAGCACAGAACACACTTAGCCTACGTGGCTAATGGTGGTGCGAGCGTTCAGGGCAGGTCTGGAGCATCAAGGCTGGGCGTCAGGAAGCCTCTGGGTACACACAGCCCTAGCCGGGCTGCTGCTTCCCGGAGTGGAGTCCAAGAAGGGCAGATGGGGTGCTGGGTTGACATGCCGGCAAGTGCCATGCCTCGCTCCCTGGGCCCCTGAGGACGGCACGCTCTCATCTAACACGGGCAAGTCTGCCCCACGCTCTGGGCCCAGGGACCAATGGCCCTTTTCCTTGGGGGTAATGAGGGTTTCTAGTATGACCCCTTTCATTCTTCTCTGGTGGAGGTTGCCGGGGCAGAGGCGGGCGGTGCAGAAAAAGATCTGCTCTCTTCCTTTCAAAACATTGCAAACTGTTTTTCCAAATGGGGCTAGACCACATAATGTGCCTTCCCTAGGCCAGAGGCAGAGGGAAGGATTGTGGTCCTAGCCCAGGATGCACGCCTGTAAGAATGAGGCTCTGTTTCCAAGGGCTGTCTTTGCGGTTCTTTGAAAATAAGCACATTTGCTCCAAAGGCTCCACACTAAGGGCTTACAAGTGTTGGCTGGCCCCCAGCCCAGCCCTTGTGGAAGTGGCTTCATGAAACCTCCTGCCGCCCAGTCTACTCCTGAAACCATTTACGTGAAAGCTGAGACCTGGTCCAGCGTCCTGCACGGGAGGTGGGGCCGGGCTGGGGCGTGGGTGCTTCGAGTTGGGGAGATGCAGCCGTACACACAGCGTGTGGGAGAAAGTGGGGCAGCCACCAAGGTTCTCCTAGACTTTGCCATCGACTTACTGTGTGGCCTTGGAACAGTGACCAGCCCTCTTTGAATCTTCCACTTTATGTGCATTGGAGAAACCTGCCTGCCACCCAGGTCTCTCAGCAGAGTGGGGATCTCAGAGAATCCAGGGAAGGCCTCTGGGGAGAGCTGACGGGCCTAAGGTCGGGGGGTGGGGCACGGTGATGGCGGTGGCTTTGCTCATCGTGCCCTGGTCCCCTCCAGAGTGTGGATCTGCCCCCAATGCCATGACCATCCTCCTGGCTCTGGTCGGCAGCATCATCCTGATTGGGCTGGCGCTCCTGGCCATCTGGAAGCTGCTTGTCACCATCCACGACCGGAGAGAGTTTGCAAAGTTCCAGAGTGAGCGATCCAGGGCCCGCTACGAAATGGTAAGCCAGTGGGAAGTTGGAAGTAGAAAAAATGTCGAGCTTAGCGGTCCGGCTGAGTTCAAGCAGAGGCCCACTAACGTCTTCGGGATTCAGAACAAAGAAGCGAGGACTTCCCCGGTGGTCCAGCGGTTAAGACTCTGTGCTTCCACTGCAGGAGGCTCGGGTTTGATCGCCGGTCGGGGAACTAAGATCCCACATGCTGCGCGGTGTGGCCAAAAAGTTAAAAAGAACAAAACAAAACAAAAAACACGAAGAGGCAAAATCTGAGAGGCGGTGTGTGCCCAGTTCTGGACGCCCCGCGCGGAGCCCCGCACCAGGCCCGGGTCGTGAGGCTCCCCGGCAGAGGCACTCGCCACAGCCTCGGCAGGGAGACCGTGTCCAACAGTCCAGGAGAGGGTCCCGCGTGCTCACAGCCTATCGCAGTGTCCCTGCGTGTCTTACCTCCCCAAGCAGGCTGCACGCTCCCGAAGGACTGAGCAAGAGTGAGCACCCCCTGAGTCCCCAGTGAGTGTGTTAAAGCTGCAAGGGACTCCAGAGACCATCTGACAGACACAGCCGCTCGTTTCAGAGGTGGAGAGAGAAAGCTCAGGGAGGGGCGGGACCGTGCCAGGCCGGCTTAGAGGAGCCAGTCTTGCAGCACAAGGCTGTTGCCTTCACCCGCGGCGGGGCCCACTGCCTTCCTGGGTGACTGACCCTAGAAGGGCCTCCAACCCCGTGCGTGTGCGAATGAACGAATGAACTAACACGTGTCCTCTTACCTCCCGTGTTCTCTAGGCTTCAAACCCTCTGTACAGAAAGCCCATCTCCACACACACCGTGGATTTCACCTTCAACAAGTTCAACAGATCCTACAATGGCACAGTGGACTGATGGCTCCTTCCCCTCAGAGGGCTGGAGGGGCAAGCGGTCAAGCCAGAGACTGACACGCTTTGGACAGCTGCTCGGCTTGAGCACGGTTCCCTGCACGGCCAAGCGCAGAGACCTTCCAGTGAGCCTGGGCGAGGAGCCCGCACAGGAAGGTGCCCGGCCGTGCCACCTGGCCACCCCTCCAAGCCCGGCGACAGTGCTCTAGGCTTTCCTCAGCACATCCAGCTTGTTGTCTCAATGAACTGCTGAGATGCAGGCCGCCTCTCCCTTCCGGGAGGGCTGGGCCTCCAGTCTGGCCAGATGAGAAGGCTCTTGGGAGTGTCAGAGTGAGTAAAACCCGCACAGTCTGGCTTTGCTCCTGTTGATCATTTTTAAATGAAATAAAATGATCGTGCATTTATGGTATAGTTCCGATTCCTGAGAATTACCTACCTGGTGTCTCTGCCTTGCACATGGGTGTTGGTGATGGGATTACTGAGACGCCTGTTGAAGGCACATAGTTTGCAGATGTCAACTTTCTTCCCCTGTCTGTGTTTGTTTAGTACTTTTGTAA
>NW_021146466.1:0-25000 GCF_002837175.3 Physeter macrocephalus
CCGGGAGCCCCCAGTCAAGGTGCCATCAGGGCCGCACTCCCTCCGGAGGCCCCGGGGGAGGCCCTGCTCCCCCAGTGTCGGGTGGGGGGGCGGCTTCTGCGTTCCCTGCGCCGCTTCCCTCCAGTCTGCCTCCTTCATGCCCCCGCTGCCAGTGCGTCTGTCTCTTCTAAGGGCTACTTGTCATTGGATCTAGGACCCACCCAGATAATCCAGGGCAATCTCATCTCGAGATCCCTACTTTAATTGTATCAGTAGAGACCATTTTTCCTTAATGAGAGCACATCCACAAGTTCTATGATTTGGGCAGGGGCCTGTCTTCTGGGGGTCACCACTATACTCATTACCATCGCCGCCTATTTTTCTCACCAGGCTTGAGTGGAATGCCTCTTCCAGTGTGCTGCCCACCTTGGCCTCCGACAGCCCTGGGTTTGCATCTCCCTCTCTCTCACTGACTCGCTGTGTGACCTTGAGTCTGATGCCGCATGTCTCTGAGCCTCATTCATTCAACAAACTGATCGCCAAGCACTGTCCCAGACACTGAGGGACACCCCCGCCTCTGTGGGGCTCATCTCAGAGGATCTGACGGGATCACGGGGCACAAGCAGAATGAACTGAGGCCCCGACCCCATCCCGCCCGGTCCCCCACCGCGGGCCCCTCACTCCACGCCAACCACCCAGCCGTTGGGCTAAGTGGACGCACCCCAGGAGCCCTCACTCCCCTCCCTGACCCCTGGCCCGTGGCCCACCTCGCCCAGCTCCCGTGGCTGGTCCTGCCTCCGCCCCCGGGGCTCAGCCGGCAGCCCCAGCGGCCGGAGCTCCGCGTCTGGGCCGCCAAGGCTCAGCCTCCTGTGCAGGCCTGGCGTCCAGAGCTGGGATCTGCCCCGCCCAGGGCTGATGTCACAGAGGGCCAGCCAGCTCTGCCTCTGCGGGGCCTGGTGGCCGGGCCCCAGCGGCAGTGCCCTCCCCTCCCCCTGCCCTCTAGCGGAGGTGCTGGTACTATGAAAGGGTAACCCGCCCCGGAGCCAGCAGACTCCAGCCAGGCCCCCGTCGAGGGAGCCAGGCCCCCGTCGAGGGACCCAGGCCGCCGCTACCGCCCGCGCCCACCGGCCACACGGGCCCCAGGCCCGCGTCTCCTCACCTCCCCGGCCCTCGGCATGGCTGGGTAACCCGCCCCGGAGCCAGCAGACTCCAGCCAGGCCCCCGTCGAGGGACCCAGGCCGCCGCTACCGCCCGCGCCCACCGGCCACACGGGCCCCAGGCCCGCGTCTCCTCACCTCCCCGGCCCTCGGCATGGCTAACTACTACAAAGTGCTGGGGGTGCAGGCTAGTGCCTCCCCGGAGGACATCAAGAAGGCCTACCGCAAGCTGGCCTTGTGCTGGCACCCCGACAAGAACCCTGACAACAAGGAGGAGGCCGAGAAGAAGTTCAAGCAGGTGTCCGAGGCCTACGAGGTCCTGTCCGACTCCAAGAAGCGCCTGGTGTACGACCGCGCAGGCTGCGACTGGTGGCAGGCCGGCACTGCCTACAGCAGCCCCTTCGACAGCGGCTACACCTTCCGCAACCCCAAGGACATCTTCCGCGAGTTTTTCGGAGGCCTGGACCCCTTCTCCTTCGACTTCTGGGCCACCCCGTTCGGCAGCGAGCACGCGGGCTGGGGCCACGGGCTGCGCGGCGCCCGCTCGGCCGGCTTCGGCGAGCTCCCGGCCTTCGTGGAGGCTTTCTCAGCCTTCGACACCCCGGGCCGCAGCGGGGGCAGTGCCAGCCGTGCCACCTTTTCGTCTGCATCCTCTGCCGGCTCTGGCTCGGGCAGCTTGGGCTTCAGGTCGGTGATGTCGTCCACCGAGATGGTCAACGGACACAAGATCAGCACCAAGCGCATCGTGGAGAACGGGCGGGAGCGCGTGGAAGTGGAGGAGGACGGGCGGCTCAAGTCGGTGACCGTCGATGGCAAGGAGCAGCTCAAACAGGTGGACAGCAAGTAGGCGCCGCCCACTGCCTGTGCCCACCAACTGGGCGATGCTTAATAAACGTGCCGAGTGCGTTCACGGAGACAGCTGCCCGCTGGGTGGGGGGCGGGCAGCCTGGGCGCACCCGCGAGGCCCCGGGACGTGCCCAGCGCCTGGCGCAGGCTGATTGCGCGGGACGCCGCTCAGGCTCTGGGGTTAGGAGCTCCCTGCGCCTGCGCCCGCGCCCGCGCCCGCGCCTGCGTCCTCGGGTCGTGAGAGTCCCGAGCAGCGCCTGGACCACCCAGCCCGCGGCTCCACGCCCACCAGCCAGCGAGGGTGCTCCGCCTACCGCCACGCCTGGCTTCAGCCCGTCATGGGCTCCCGCGGCTCTGAGCATAGACCTCAGGCTTCGTCCTCACCACCAGGCGCCGGGGGCCTGGCCACTGCCCACACTCCCGGACCCTCACCCCCTGAGCCCGGCCACACCGGCTTCCCCTCCGGTCCTCCCCGGCACCAAATGCCTTGTGGCCTCTGGGCCTGTGCGCGGCCGTGCTCCCTGGTGAAGGCCTCACGTCTCCCTTCCCAAGGAGGCCTTCCCAGAACCACCAGCTCTGCTTTCTCACGGCCCCTCCCTGCGTCTGCCTGCCCTTCCGCCTTGTCTGTGTGACTACCTGAGAGCCGTGTGCCTCCTCAGCCCTAACTGCGGGTCCCTGGAGCAGGGCCTGTGCCCGCCTCGTTCTTTGCTGTGTCCCCAGAGTCTAGAGCAGTGCCTGGCAGTGAGGGGCAGGGCACAGATTTGTTGGAGGAAAGAATGCTCTTGAGTGTGGTGTGTGTGTGTGTGTGTGTGTCGTTCTTTGCTGTGTCCCCAGAGTCTAGAGCAGTGCCTGGCAGTGAGGGGCAGGGCACAGATTTGTTGGAGGAAAGAATGCTCTTGAGTGTGCTCTTGAGTGTGGTGTGTGTGTGTGTGTGTGTGAAGCACCGGCATGCTGGCAAGTCCCTGTTCCTTGGGGGCTGGAGTGGAGCCAGAAAAGGAGGTGATTCCAGGTTTCGGGGCTCCAGGCTGATTAGTCATGGCGTCCCTGGTTCCCAGGAAGAAAGGAGGGTGGGCCTGGCCCGGAAAGGTGCCGGGAATGCCACCTGGGCTGGCACATGCTCTGACTTTGTTCACCTATGCATCTCAGCTCCGAGCCCAGTGCCTGGCATGTAGTAGGTATCTAATAAATGCTGTGACATGAAAGAAGGTGGAAGCACACTGTTCCAGGGAATAGCAGGAACCTGGGGGCGTGCTCAGAGGACAAAGCTTGGGAGCTCGCGATGGGAGGAGACACCGGGAGGCCGTGAACCTCGCGGGGAGGGAGTGGCCTGGTCACAGACAGACCCGGGGAGGCAGTCATCCCCATTTCCAGATGCAGAGCTGGATGAGGAACAGCCATGGTGGGGGCCGAAAGCCTAGAGGTGGGCCTGGGTGCTGTCCTCCAACGGAAGCCTCCACGGGAAGCCAAGGGGCATCTCCCTAAGATCTCTAGGGGTTTGCAAGGCCACGTGGGTGCTGCAGGTGCCCTGGCCGGGAGGACACGGCAGACGACCTGCCGCACCTCCAGGCTCAGGCCCCCTGGGTCCGGCCTCCCGGAGCCCCTGGGACAGGCCAGCAGCTGGAGGTCCCCTAACCGTGTTACGAGGGGGGCGGGAGAGCCCCGTGGCATACAGAAGGTGGAGCCCCAGCTCCCAGTCCTGCGGTGGGACTAACTTCATCAAAGCCCCCACTACAGCATTAACCACCTGACCTCTGCCCCTGCCGACCTGCTAATTTCACCAATTACTGGCCAAGCACGGCTGCGTCAAGTGGGCCTGCTTAGCCCCGACAGCTGCTGGGCAAATCCAATTACGGTCCAGCAGCCCAGGCGGTCGCACGGTCCCGGGGCTGGTGTGCAGTAGAGATCTGGGTGCTTGCAAGGCATGGGTGTTCACGGACACCCCAAGGACCCCAGGACCGGGCTCGCCTTCGGCCCCTGCCCCTTCTCCGAGCTTCGCACCTGAAGGCAGTGTCTTCCCCCCGAGGCACAGGCTGATCGCGGCACTCCCCTGCTCCGGTCCCCCGTGTCGGCCGCGCATGGCAGCTGCCGGGCCCGGCCAAGTGGGCGACACGTCCCTCTCTGCATCCTTGTCTCAACCCTTAGTCCCATTTGACAGATGAAGAAACTGAAGCCCAGACAGTTGAGGTGCAGCTAGGGGCACACACCCCAGAGGAAGCCCTGCTTCCTAGCTGGCATCCGAGGCCCCCGCCATCCTTCCAGCCCCACACCTCGCCCACCCCAACAGCACGGTCCGCACCAGACTCTTAGCGGCCGTTTCCTAGGCATGCTGTTCCCCCTGCCTGGGCTACCCCTCCCATCTCCTTTTGGCCTGTTAAATTCATCCTTGGAGGCCCCGCCCCGGGTCAGCACCTTGGGGAGGCCTCAGCAAGCTGCCCTGGGGCAGGACATTCTGGCCAAAGAACTTCACGGAGCCCCTTCTGGGCCTGGCTGTGTGCGGGCGCTGGGGCTGTGGCAGTGAGGAAGCCAGGGCGCCACCCAGAGCCCCGACAATCCAGAACGAACGCCCTGGCTTGGGACTGGCTGCTCAGGTCCAGCTCAGGCCCACTTCCCGAGCAGTAGGGCCCTAAGGATGGGGCTGCATTGAGGCCCCTGTGCCGCCGGCCCAGCCCCAGAACGGACCCTGCTCATGAGGGGCGAGGCCCCGCCTTCCGAAGGTAGGTCCCCACCTCCACTGCTGCCACCGGCTCCTTGGCCTCGCTCGCCTGGACAGTGCACCAGCCTCCCCCCTTCCCCTCCTTCACCCTGTTCTCACCCCAGCAGCCACAAGGATCTTGTGAAAACCTGAGAGTTTGGTGAGACGCTCAAAGGGAAAGCCAACTCCTCCCAGTGGCCCCCGAGGCCCCCAAAACCTCCCCAGCTTCCTCTCACTCTGCCCCAGCCCCACGGGCCTCCTCCCTGTCCTGCATACACACTGGGCACACTTCTGCCTCAGGACCTTTGCACTGGCCGGGCCGCTGCCTGGAACCCTCCTCCCAGATCTTCCTCCCACGGTCCCCTCTCTCCCTGCCTCCCTTGGGTCTCTGCCCACCTCCCCACCCTCGCCTCACTGTGCTGTGGCGCCCCTCCCCCACTCCTCCTTCCCAAAGTGGGACTTTTGCACAGTCTGACTGGTTCCTGAAACACCCCTCTCCGCCCAGGCCCACCCGCTCCTGCCACCACATCCTCAGGCAGACCCCTTTCTACCTCTTCCCCTCACCACTCCTGGGTCCCCACATCCCTCCAGGGCCCCTGACTGTCTGAAGGGACCCAAATCCTGTGGTCTCTCCATCGCCAGGTGGACACGATGGCATCCCAGCACGTCCCTCAGGCACGAAGATTCAGTGACACTGGAGCCTTTTATGAACAAGGGCAGCAAAGGCCTGGGGAGGGGTGTGCCGTGGCTCACAGAGCAGGTCTGTAGCCTCCAACCGTGGGTGGTCTGAGTGGCCGCCTGCGACCCCGAGGCCTGGCCAGGGGTTTCCACCAGGGCTCCGGCTTCTCCATGCATGGGGGCAGGCAATGTTCTCAGCCCTACTGGGCCCTCTCCAGGGCTTCTCCTGCACACTCTCCCCAGAGACTCGCACCGACCCCCAAAACAGGGATGGCTATTTGCCCCCATTTTACAGATGGGGAAACTGAGGCTCGGAGGCTTACAGACTTGGACAAGGTCACGCAGCCGCACTGGAAGCCCGTCTGCCCTACTCCTCCTCTCCCCCTGCGCCCGGGCCTGGGGTGGGGTGGGTGGGGCCCAGGCAGCCTCCTGCCTGCCCCCCCCTCCCCTGGCCAGTCGATGTTATCGCAGCTGATTTAATTTCAAAGACGGATTGAGCTGTGGTGGGAGGGAGAGCGGCTAATCGCAGCCGCCATCTGCCCCGTTGTCATGGGGATGGGCTCCCAGCAATAGTGCAGGGGCTGGACCCAGATAAGGGCACTGGAGTGGGCTGGAGGGGGCTGCGGTGGGCGGGGCGGGGATGGGCAGGAAGATGGGGGGCAAGAAGAGACCCAGAGACCCAAGAGCGGAAGAGGCACAGAGCCACGAGGCAGACAGTTCGAGGGTGCCGAGGTGAGGAGAGATGGGGAGGTACCAGGGGGCAGCTGCGGAACTGATGCTGAGCACGGGACGGGGGCAAGGCTGGTGCGGGCAACAACGGGCGTCGGAGGCGCCTTGCCCCCATTGCCCCTTCCAGAGCCCCGCTGTGGCCTCCACTGCAGCACTCCCCCAAGGCAGGGCCTTGGGGCATGTTCAGAGCCCCCCAGTCCGCCCCCTTTGCCACAAAAGGGCCGCAGACCCCAGGGTCCCTCCCTGGCCAGGCAGGGCCCCAAGCTCAGCGCAGAGTTGGGAACCAGCTGTTTCCACCCAGCAGCTGCCAGCGCCATTGGTCTGGCCTTGAGGACAATCGCATCATCGAAACTTACCAAGTCAACAATGGCCCATCGCACAGCACCCGCGCCTCCCAAGGGCCCTTCCCTTTTGCAGCACGGGAACCTGCAAAGAGCTCCCGCTGTAGCTTAGTCAACAAATACTGACCCACCTGCCCTGGGTTCCAGGCCTTGGAAGGCGCAGGGACAAGACGCCTGGGCTCTGCTGCCTGCCCCGATGCCCCAACCGTCCTGGCTGAGGGCCGGCCTGCCTTAGATCCAAGGCGCCCCAGCGCCCCATCACGGCCGAGGCCCAGCACGTCCCACCCTTGGTCTCTGCACCTTCCCAGGTGCCGCCCCTTCCCTGGGAACTCGTCCCTGCCTGATGGGGGAGGGAGCCCCGGCCCTCAGCCACCTTCATGGGCCCCACTGCCCTCCCCGCGCTGTCCGCCTCTGCCTCAGGACTTCAGGTCTGCCCACCCGCTGGGTGCTGGATGCCTCCGGCGGCCCCCAGGCATCTTGCGAGGACCCGGGGAGCTCCGTGCAGCCTGGGAGGCATGGGAGCCGGGCAGTGCTGGGCCGGGGCCGCCCTGCCTGCAACCACACTGCGCTGTCACAGCCCCCAAAGCAGGAACCTGGCGCCGCCAGCCTCTTGGGTCCCCCAGGCACCGTGGTTATGCCTGCGGACACCCGAGCAGCCGGTCAGGAAACCCCTGGGGTCCTGGGGTTCTGGGCTGGCAGCAAGGGTATGTACAGGCCATCTCCTTCTACAGACGCTTGGTCCACCCTGCGCCATCCCAGACCCGTGACATACCTGCACGGGCATCCCCACCTCCACACCTCTGGCCGCGTAGCTCCCACGCCAGAGTGTCCTTCCGACTCTTCACCGTCAAGGCCAAGCGGAGCCGTCTTCCTGTGGCCCCGTTTCTCCTTCTTTGGGGACCCCGGGAGTCAGCTTCTCGCCACTCGCAGGTTCCTGAGCATCTTCTGCCCGGCATTCGAGGTGCCAGCTCCTTGGGGGCAGGGAGCAGGCGGGGCGGTGACCGCTGGGTGGAGAAAGCTATCCCTGCGGCTGCAGGACGGGGTGGAGCAGGCCGGGCCGGGCCCCCTCCCCACTCTGCTGGGTCCCGGGTTGCCCTCCCCACCCAGGAGGTCCCAGAGCCTGGGCCTTCGACTGAGTCCCTTTAGAAAAGCAGAGCAAGGGTGTTAATTGCAAGAGACTGGTTCCCATACTTGTTTTAAATTGATATTTAATTAAAAAGTTAATTATTAATTAGGCTTATCGATTGCCTGCCAGTGGCGGGCTGGGAGAGGCTGGCTTGCGGAAACATCCACCCTGAGTGCGTCTGCGTTTCTCTGCGGGCCCGGTCAGTGGCACCGTCTCTGTTCGCCTTCGTTCAGCCACGAATTTTGCTGCTGGATCTGCTCCCAGCGGGCCCGGCTGGTTCGGGAGGGCGGGTGCTGCGCAGACCTGGGACTGTAGCTTGGCGCTGCCTCCCCATCTTACTTCTGCCCTGGGCTGCAGCTCAGGAATCTGCTGGGCTGCATCCCGGACGGCCCACGGATGCTGGTCACTCGTCGTGCCGAACATGGACTTGGCGTCTTCCTCCCCGGGTCTGACCCCCGTCCAGGGCCCCTTCTCGGGGGTGGTCCGTCTGGCCACACGGTTGCCACCCAGGGTGCGGGGAATCACCCGGAACTCCTTCCTCTCAGACTCTGCGTCCTGTGGCTTCTTCCCCTCCGCGCCCTCTGCCCTGACCTGGGCTCAGCCTTCACAAGCCCCCTCTCCCGGGAGGAGGTGAGGAGGGTCTGGGGCGAGTGTTCCCTGCAGGGAACTTAGCGAGTGTCCAGGCCCTGAGGCAGCGGCCTCTGCTGAAGGCAGTGGGAAGGAGCTGTGGACAGGCCTGGGTCGTCTCCCAGATCTCTGTCCGCTCTCTGAGATGGGACAGCCGAGCGGGAGGCAATCAGGAACTCAGCTGGGACCTGTTGAGTGTGACACGCACGACAGTCAGCCGTGAGCTCCGGTTCAGGAGAAAGGTCAGGACCAGCGGTGAGAAATCAGGATCAATCGGCACATGCAATGGCATTTCAAGGCCTGAGAATGGACGAGGTCAGCCAGGTGTCAGCAGAGATGGAGGACGTTCCAAGGACACTCAGAAGCCAGAGAGGAGGAGGAACTGGCAAGGAGAGTGGGGTGGCGTGGGCTCCGTCTCAGCTCACCCCCCTCACCCCCTTCTGTACCAGCTAGGGTTCTCTGGTCACAAGGGACAGAAGTCAATCCCAGCCAATGCGAGTTAAACCCGGGAGGGGCACTACTGAATGGGTACAGCTGGATCAAAGGAAAAAGAAATCGCAACACCTGTGGGAAGGCCAGGAACCCGGGCGGCTCCGAGCGGAGGGGTGGACTCTTCGGGTTGCTGCCGTTGGAACGGATCACCCCCGACGGTGCCCTACCCTCGAGCGGAACCGCTCAGGCGTCCACTGGCCCAGCACGTGCGGAGGAAGGTGGTCCATCATCGCCAACGGCATCACCCTCAACTGCCAGCACCACCACGTCCGATGTCACCCCGTTGCCACTGCCATCACCAGAGACTCGCCATACTTCGTTTACTTACGCAGGAAGGATGTGCGTGCCCGCTGGGCGACAGGCAGAACGGGGGGTTTTGTCAACACCGTGGCGAGCAGAGATCACTCCCACCTGCAATGGGAATACAGTCTAGCGGGAGAGAGGCTTTCACCAGTCACCACGGAAACTAAGATGCAGCTCAGAGGGGCGCCACAGGGGCCAGACCAGACGCGGGGAGAGCATCTAGGCGGATCGCCCCAGATGGGAAGGTGCGAGAAGGCTGCCCCGGAGCAGGCAGGCAAGGTGGGGGTGGTGCATCAGGCTGAGGGGCTTGCGTGTGCAATGCGCCTGCGGCGGGAGGGGCATGGGGCAGGGCGGGGGCGCCTGGGAGGGGCCGGTGTGGCGTGGGCCAGAGCTCAAGGAGCGTGGGGCCTGGCATGGGTGCTGTCACCTTGATCTCAAGAGCAGTGGTGACACAGAAGGGTGTGAAGCAGGAGGGTGACATCGGTGTAGACTGTGCAAAGACCACGTGACAGCCGTGTGGTGAGAGGATGACAAGGGTCCAGCACGTTAGCTGGACCCTCGTGTCCTGCACGATGCTGCCTCAGACCAGGGACCATTTGACCACAAGGAGGTGACGACGGGAACAGAGCCACAGGCCCGCTGGCCGCACTCTAGTTCACGTCACTCAGAAGCAACTGATCTAAAAAGGAACAGCCTCGCCCTGGAGCCGTCCTGGGACATCCTGAGGGCTGGGGTCCAGTCCCGGGGAGGCGGTGCTGGCCCCGTAACCGGAGCACAGCCGGCGGGCGGGGGAAGGAGGCCGGTCCGTCTCGACGTCACCCCGCTTGCAGAACTCCTGCCCCCTGCCCCACCACCTGAGGCTCGGCCAGATCCGAGGTCCTGGTTCGGGGGAGGGCTGGGGGCCACAGCAGCTCTCCCGTGAACCTGCAGTGAGGGTCAGCTTGGACCTCTGTGAGAAGAGGGCCAGGGACGAGGGTCTCCGGGACTTGAAATTCTCTGGGGCTACTCCTCGTCCATCGAACTGGTGACAGTGACAGTGGGGCAGCTGCAGCAACCATGGCTTGACAGGGGCAAGGCAACTAAGGTCCCAGAGCCCTGGAGACGACCCGGTCGCCCCACCAGGCGATCCCAGAGCCGCAGCAGTGCTGGCCGAAGGTGAGGGAAATCCCGAAAGGGAGGTGGAGGCAGCTTCAGCTTCGGGACCAGGTGCAGCAGGAGGGGCTGCGGCCTGTCCCGCCAACTCCTAGTTAAGGCCTGTCAGGGCTCTGGGCCGGCTCCCACCCTGAACCGGACCCTGGGCCACCCTGGGCCACAGAGGCCACGAGCGGAGCTAAGGTGGGTGAGGGGTGGACTGCAGGAACCGTGTCTTGGGTTTGATGCTCTGACCCTGGAGGGACTGCCGCTCCCAGGACTGGCCGATTCCCGCAGAGTGTAACCCACTGGTCCAAGAGCGTGACTTTCAAATGCAAAGTAACCAATCCAGAAGGCACAGCCCTAACACCTCGTCTATCGGGTTCTCCCCCTTGGGCCACTGTCCCCCTGCCCGACTCACCCAGGGTCAGGTACCAGGCAACCTGGGGCAGCCCGTCTGTCCCAGAGCCCATGAAATTACTCAAACCAGCCTGCTCGCCCTGCCTCGCCCGTCGCTCCTGCAGAAACCGCAGCAAAGGCTCCTGTCCCCGGTTCCAGGCTCCCCCCGCCTCCTGACCTCCCCGCGCTTTCCCACGTGGCGTGGTGTCCGCCTCCTCCGGACCTGTGCTTAGAAACGACCTTTCCAACGGCAGCCATCTCCTGATCTGTGGCCTTACTGAGCCTCAAGTTTTCCCTGAATCCACGCTATTTTGAACTGTACTGGACACTTCTGCGGCCCACCTCAAGTCCTCCTGGCCGAGCTCAGGCCAGCCACGGCTCTGTGGTGACCGGCCCATCTGTGCAGATGCCGGCTGATGGCCCGGCTCGCTCCTGCCCAGAGCTGCTCTGACCCAGCGCGAGGACGCCCGCAGGACCTGCCGGGCACTTGTGTACATGAACCCTAAAGTTTGAAGGCTGGTGGATAAGCCTCACCTTGTCCATGGGGTGGGATGGGAGCCTATGGCTATGTCCCCTTTTGTCCCTGGGGTGGACGGTTCTCAGCACGTCCCTCCAGGTTTCTCAGATGGCCTCGGTGGAGTCTGTACCCCACTGACCGTGGATCCACAGCACCTCCTCTGGCTGGCTGGCTTTTCCCCTTTGCCCAGCTTCGTGCCCCCCACCCCGCCCCTGTTCCCTGGGACCACTTCCCTCAAATACTTCCCGCACGCAAACCCCATTTTTCAGGCAGATCCGAGGGCTGCCTTTCCCAAGGTCTGTGCTGAGCTGAGGGAAGTCCTGTCTGCGGGGACTAAGGGCTCCTTCCATGGCCGTCCCCACGGGGCTCCTCCCTAGAAAGTGTGCTGACCACAACTGCTCCCTAGGGCTGGGAGACCCCAGAGGGTGACTGGCCAGGGTCCCGGCAGGAGAGAGGTGACACTCAAACCTCTCAGATGGAAGGGTCTAACGAAGGGACTCTTTGGGGCGTGGTGACTTTACAGATAGCAGGATGCCATCGACCCATGAGGACGAGCTCGCCCAGCCAGCCCTGGGGCTTCCAGAAGGTCTGACACACAAGCAAGCTGGGCCCACCTGAAACGTGGGGCCCTGAACAACCTCACACCCAGGCAACCTCAGTCTGCCTGGCTCTTGGCTCTGGAACCTCGTCATGTGCCCGGACAAACCTTACCCGCAGCATGTCCAGCCTGGGCAACCCTGGGCCTGCACCACCCGCGCCCAGGATCACCTCTTTCTGTGCCACTTCTCACTGCAGGCAGGGAAGGGGGTCCAGAGAGGGCACCCGCGTGGCCCCCAAAAGGTGCCAGCAGCTGGGACAAGATGGGCCCAAACCCCCTGCCCTCCTTGAGTCAGGCCGGGCCTGGGCCACCCCCCGTCTTAGCCCAGCGTGGGTCTTCCGCTCAGCCCGGCCAACCTGCACGGACCTTATCTTGGCCATCTATCGGGCCACCTGGACCAACCAGTCCTGCCAGAAACTGGATCTGGGCATAAAGGCCCCTCCCTGGAGGGGTGTGTGAGGTAAACCCTCCACCTTCCACTGGTCTCTCCTGCTTGCCTGAGCCAGAGGGCCAGGGCCTGGGGTGGAGGTGCTGGGCTGCTGGTCTCCCCTCCCCTCCCCCACCATCTCCTGTAACAGGCAAGGCTGAGTCTGTGCTGGGACTGACACTGACACCCCTCTCCCACCAACCTCCTGGGTCTGGCAGTTCAAAACTTGGGCACGGGAGGGGGGTCGCTGGGGAGAACCAGGAGGCACCCAGGAAGGGGGTCTCATCTCCATTTGTAAAAATTGCCCTGACCCATCACATCAGGACACTGCTTCTCCTTCATGGGAGCCTCCGTCACGCGTGTCCCCAACGTGCCTGGCTTTACGCGCTCCTCAGACGGCCCTGGAGGGGTAGGTGTCGCGATGTTCCCACTTCCAGACGAGGAAAACTGAGGTCAGTTGCCCAAGGTTGCACAGCCCAAGGTCGCACACGGCAGGAACACCCTCTAAAGATGAAGGCCTAGAAGTAAAATCACGGGACCAAAGCTCCCACGGAATTGCAAGCGTGGTTTGGATTGACAAATTGGGTGCCAGCAGGGGTGCCCGCGGGGGGCACGCCCCCGGAGAGGAGCCCCGCCCACAGCGCCCTGCTGCTGGCCACTTGCTTTACCTGGGAGGCGGGAAGAGGACTTGTTACTCTGGCTGCTTCTCTTGGACCCCAAGCATCAGGTCCGCGCGTGTTGGTAATTTCTGCACCTTCTGGCCTGAATCCCAGGCCTCTGTTCTTTGCAGGCAAAGACAAGGGCTGGGGGCCACGCTTCCGCTGCTCCCTGCCTGGGGCTCCTCACCCGCAACGTGGGGAGAGAAGGTCCCAGGGAGGACATGGTGACCCTGCCGGATGGACACCAGCTCCTCCAGGCCTGATTCCAGCCCAGGAATGTTTCTCCTCCCGGGCCTGGCCCCGGGCCTGACTCCTGATACCAGGCAGTAAATAACTTTCCATTTGATCACCTCTCTTGGTGAATCTTTTGCTCTGGGGAAAGTGGGCGTATCCCCAGGCAAGGCCCCACCCGCCTGCCTGCCTGCCGTAGGAGGGTCAGCTCTGGGAGGGCGGGGGAGGGGGCCTGGCATCTGGAGCATCTGTGCCTTTATCGAGAGCACGCCCCAAGGTGGGACGTTTACCCCCTGTGTCACCAGCCTCCCCGCAGCCTTTGAGCCCAGAGGCTCATCCCAGTCGCCCCTTCCCTGGCTTGGGGCCCCGCCCTCAAAGCGCAGATGGGAAGGCTGAGGCCGGCGGGGGCGGGGACTGGGTGCCCAGCGCCCGCGGGGCCGGCAGGGGTCGGGGATGGCCGCAGAGGCCTGCTCCGCTGGTCCTGCTGGACCGGGTCCCGTCCGTGTGGGAGGGATGGGGGCTGCTCCCCAAACGTGCTCCGCACCCCGCAGGGGAAACCCGCAGGTCCTCGCCTGCAATGCCAGGAGACAGGCCCAGAGACGCCCAGCCACTGGCGCGGGCCGCCCAGCACCAGGGAGATCCGGTTCCGGCCGGAGCACAAAGCGGGTCTGGGGCCGGCCCGGGCCGGCTTGGGGAGCGGGCGCCCCGGGTCAGCTGGGGAGCGGGCGCGCGCCGCCAGCGGGCATCTGCATGACAAAGCGCGGCGCCGGTGGGAGCGGCCGAGCGGAGCCCGCCCGCGGCCGCAGCTGCCCCGCTAAGCCGCCGCCCCGCGCCCGCCGCCCGCCCGGAGCTGGGGGCCCGCCCGGGAGCTGGGGGCGGGGGCGGCACGCGAGCCCGGCGCTCAGCTGTGTTTGCTCGGGGGGCGCCGCGCGGGGCGGCGGGGCTGCGGCGCGGGACAAAGGCCGGGTCTGACCGACCCCGCAGGTGGCGAGGGGGAGGGGAGGGCTGCGGCCCCCAGTCGCCCAGGCTCCCCCGGCGTCGCCTCCCCGGCCTGCGTTCCGGAGCTGCGTCCAGGCCCCTCCCCTGGACCCCGAGTTGACAAATGATGTCAGCATCCGTCCGTCCTAGCTTGCTGCGCACCACGGGCTGCCGCTGTCCTCACGGCCATCTACACCTGGCCCCCCCACTCATGCATCCCCAACGGGGTGCCCGCGTCGTGTCCCCCGTGGGCCTCTGCTCCCAGCCTCCTCCTCAGCTGCTTTCCCTGCGCAGCCCCCCAGGTCCACATCTGCCCTGACCCAGCTTTCTCCACCTCCCCATCCTCCCATCTTCCAGGTGCCTCGACCAAACCTAGGCAGCTTTCTGACATCTCTCTGGGCTGGGTGGACCTTTGAAGTCCATACAGAATAGAGCCAACTGCTTCCAGCCCCACTGCTGCCCCGGGTCCAGCCCCCATGCCCTCTTGCCTGGACGGTTGCAGTAGCCTCCGTGCCGTGTTCCCCACTTCTGCCCCAGCGGCCGCCAGAAGGATC
The DNA here is from genome assembly GCF_002837175.3 of Physeter macrocephalus. Lineage (NCBI taxonomy): Eukaryota > Metazoa > Chordata > Mammalia > Artiodactyla > Physeteridae > Physeter > Physeter macrocephalus. Next base: position 14,465 of record NW_021146466.1, read on the forward strand.
CTGTGGAAACCAAAGGCAGACCTCACCTCTCCACACCCTCCCTTGGCTCTCACCTTACTCAGGGGAAAAGCTGAAGCCCTCACAGCCCCAGAGGCCCACCTCATCTCCTTCCAGCCCCGCCTCCCCACCTCCCTGGCCCGAATCTCTCCACTTCAGCCATACCTGTCTCCTAGTCATTCCTTGAGCTGCCAGGCCTTCAGGGCCTTTGCACTGGCTGTTGGCCCTGCTTCGATCACTTCACCCGATATCTGTGTGCCTCACTCCCTCACATCCTTCAGGCCTTTAGGCCGATGCCCCCTCTTCAGTGAGGCCCTCCGCGGCCGCCCTGTCTACAACGTCAAGCCTTCCTGGCTCCCTCTCGGTCCTTCTGGCCACGTGGCGTTCCTGTGCGGCGCTCAGTGGACGGTAAGAGACACCAGGGCAGAGACTGTCTCTTTTGCCCGCTGCTACGACCCCCAAACCTAGCACTGACTCTGTTACACAGAGGTGTTCGGTAAACATTTGCTGAATGAATGAATAACTTAAAGCACTTACCCCTGCACAGCAGCCCTGCAAGGTAGGCCCTGTCGCCTCCGCTTCACAGGTGAAAGCCCTGAAGCACAGAAACAGCAAGCAACCTGCCCAGGGCCTCCCGACTAGGAAGCCTGGGAGGCGGGACCCAGTTCCTGGAGAGGTCTCAAACTAGAAGCCCACACCTTGGCTTTGGCCCCCAGAAAGGTTTTCTGTGGCTTGAACAGTTTCAGAAAAAGTTGAATCGGTTGTGGCCATTTAAAAAATCAAGAGGTTTTGTGTAAAAACCCAGACCGCCAGCTTTTCTTGGAGAATCGGAACCTCTGGCCACACTGGGTGCTCAGTCCCACAGGCGACCATGGGTTGGAGCTGGGCAGCAGTCGCCCCTCAGACAGGGTGTGGGCGACCCCACTTGCCTAGGCTCCACCAGGCTGCTTCCCGCCCAGGCCCCTGTCCTGCGAGCTTTCGCTCCTCTGGGCCTCTGCCCTTCCGGGTCACTCTGCCTGGAACCCTGCCCCACGATTCTCTTCCTTGTCACTCAGGCAGGTCTTAGCCCAAAGGTCCCGTCCTCAGAGAAGCCCTCCCTGATTACGCTGGCTAATGGTCATTGTCTGAAATCACTTCATCCAGCTCTGGGGCATGCTGTCCTTCTTCCCCGACAGAACGGCAGTCCCAGGAGGGCAGGGCCCGGGCCAGCCTTGCCACACCTGTCCAGGAAGGGCAGCACCTGCCCCTGCGGGCACCTGTTGATTGACCGAATGAATGAATGAGCGAGGGGTGCTCCTTTAGCGCCGCCGTTTCTGGGCCCTTCCCGGGCGCCCTGCCGCTCTCGGCAGCAGCTCACAGTTGGGTGGCACAAGGTCGCGGGCCCCTTGCTAGCGGGATGGGCCTCAGTGGTTTCTGGTTCTGTGACCACCTTGAGGGGCTTGGGGAACCCTCTGTCACTTTGCCTCCAGCTCCCCAGGCTCTCGCCAGGGACGCGGGGCCCCGCGTCTTCTGGGTCAGCGGCAGGGTCGCCTCCTGGGCTTCCAGATGCCGCTCGGCTCCCGCCCGCCCGCCAGCCTCGCTCCCGGTCAGGCCGTGTCGCCGGGGAGCCTTCGGGAGTAGGAGGGCCAGTGGTGGGCTGACTGGTGTGTAGGCCCGAGGTCAGGCCTGGCTCTAGCCGCTTCTCCCTGTGTGACCCCGAGCAACTTCACTTGCCCCCCTGAGCCCATCGCCCCCTCTGTGAAGCGCGAGCCCTGCCCGACTTGAGCCAGTTCCGGGGCTCACACACGGCCGCCAGCACACGGCAGGTGCTCGGGACAACAGTGCCCCCACCCCGTGTGCGGACGGACGCCTGCAGCCCAGCCCATGACCATCACTCCTCCCTGCGGGCCAGCTGGCCGTCTGCGCGCTCACGCGTGTGTGACCTCGGGTGACTCGGAGCCACGTGTGGGAACGTGTGTGAGTGGACACGTGTGAGTGTGTGTGACGGCGGGGTCCAGGTGCCTGGAGTGGCCTGGCCAGGCCTCACCGGCCAAGGTGAAGTGGGTGGGAGCTGGCTCGCCCGCCCCTCCAGGCAGCCCTGGAGGCAGGAGTCTGCTGGGGCCCCCCTGACACCGGGGCGGGCAGGTCAGCCTGAGCCAGAAGGGACTGGCTGGTGTGGGGGAGGCGAGCTGCACCCCCGGGCCGTCAGTTCCCAGGCCCGGCCCTGCCGGTCATGCTCCAGGTCGCAGGGCCGGCGCCGGGGAGGGCGGCCGGACCCTGGCGTCGGTCGCTGCAGCCCCGGGAGCCTCTCCTCTGACCGTGCCAGCGATGAGGCCCCCGGCGGGGCAGGGCCCAGAGCCCGAGCCCCGGTCCTCACCCACCTCGTCCTCCACCTCAGGGCTGCAGCCCGGCCTCGCGGCTCCCACACCAGCACCGCGTTCTGCACCCGTGTGACTGTCCTCCCACCGGACTGGGCGACTGCTGAGGGCAGGGACCCTCTCATGGTCACGGCCACGGGGAGGCAGGACGCCACGTGCTCATTCAACTCACATCCGAGCCTCCGTTGCTTGCTGACGGGCTGCGTAGGCTGCGTGTGTGGAGATGTGGCCACTGCGCCCGCGGCAGCAGCCTCGGGAGCTGTCCTGGGCCCCCAGCTTTCAGACGGGCTTAGAGGGACACACAGGCTCCGCGCCCGGCCACCACTCTCCACGTGGGAGCCAGTCCGACCTTCAGCCCCAGAACCAAAAGAATCTCCGCGGCCCCCCCCCCCGAGAATCCAGGCTTGGCTGGCGGTGGGTGTCTGCTGTGCACCCTGTCTCTGCATAGTTCCTGAGGGCCCCAGGCCCACCCAGCAGAAAGATCCCCACCCGCCTGGACCCGCACAGACAACCGAGGCCCCGCAGGGGCCTGCGTATCCCCGCTGGCCTCTCCAGGGCTGCTCGGCCTGTCTCGGGCCCGTCAGCGGCGGGCAAGCCAGAGACCCCAGGAAACGCCGCCCCCCTGCCGCTGCTCAGGACCCCGGAAGAGACCTGGGGGGCCGGCCGGCCCCGGGCACAGCGGACAGAGGGTCAGCGGAGGAGGCTGCCTGCCTGGCCCCGTGCGCAGGAGCATTGAGCCCGGGACAGAGGCACAGAGGCGGAGACGGTAAAGCAGGGAGAGACACTCGCACACGCTCAGCTGTCGGCTGGGGCTGGGACTGGGACCGGCAGCCGTGGTCTTCTCGGATCCGGACTCAGGACGCCAACTGTCACCCCCCGGCCCAGACTGGCCTGGGTTCTCCCCGCCTGACTGCCCGGCGTGCGGCTGTGACCGAGTGGGCATCTGCAGGGCTGGCGCAGGCAGCGGCCTCGGGACACGCGTGGAAGCGCGGGGGCAGGCCAGCGCCCGCCTCCGTGTGCGTGTCTGTCACCGCGTCCCCGTGCGAATGGGCGATGCTCAGCCCCACCGCGGCCTCCCGGACGGTGCTGCGGGGCTGCCCGAACCCCAGAGCTCTTGCGCGGCCGCGACCCCAGCCCTGGACCCTGAGTCGGGAGCCCGGGCTGCCCACCCGGGTGCTTTTGTCCGTTTCTGAAGTGACAAGAGACACACAAAAGGGCTTTTAATTAAATCAAAGGAAGGGGAAACGGGCCAGCCGGGCCGCTATTATGTTACCAAACGCGAAAACGAAAACTTATTTTTTAAAGCTCTGGTATTAATTTGAGATTATTCAGATAGTTAATTAAAAGTGCAGCATGTGTTAAATATTATTTCAACAAAGATTATCATCAGGCCTCCATGTAATGCGATCCCTGGGCTTGGGGAGCTTTATGCAAATGCTCTGCGGCCAGAAGGAAGGGCCCGAAGCGCCGGTGGCAGGCCCCTGGCTCGCCGCCGCAGGGGTGGCCTTTGCAGACACAGACGGAACGGCAGCCAGGCCCCCCGTCCGGGCCCTGGGTGACCAGGGAGACCACCGGCCATCCTGAGCCTGCTGGCCCACAGCAGGATCCCCGAAAGTTGTCCAGATGGCACTTGGGCCTTCAGGGGACACGGGCCACACTCCTGCAGGTGTGTGCGGGGTGCGGACGTGTGTGTTGGAGATGCTGTCGCGAGACCGGCTGCACACGTGGCTGGGGTGTTGGCAGCGTGCGTTTGCGCCGGTTCATCCGTCTGTTACGCGTGTACTCATGCACGTGACCCGCATGTGTGCACCTGGCACGGGGTGCGCACCCACAGCTGGCCCCGCGCACGCCGTGTCACCTCTCGCTGCCTCAGTTTCTCCATCTGTAAATGGGGACCGTTACAGTCCAGGCCTCGCGGGGAGGATTAATGCGGGTCACGTGGCACAAGCACCGTCCTGCACGAACAGCACGAGAGCCAACGATGCCAGCGTGCGCGGGGTTTTAAGTTTACGTACCCGTGTTTAAAAAAAGTGAAATTAACTTTTATATTTTATTTAACCCGGTATGTTCAAAACCTTGTCGTTTCAACATGTGATCCACGTAAAAACTGATGGCCGTGGTAGTTTGCATTCGTTTTTGACACTAAGCCTTGGAGGTTGGTGTGTATTGGACCTGCAGGAACCTCCGGCCAGACCGGCCGCATTTCAGGTGGACGTTTCAGGTGGACCTCACAGCTCTGAGCCCCGAGGACGTGGGTGTCCCCCCCTGCGCCCTCGCTCGCCTGCGCTCCCTGGCCTCGGACGCGCGGGCCGCTCCTGCCCTCTGTCGGCGCCTGGCGGCAGTGCAGCGCCCACGGCTCGCCCCGCCCGGCCAGATCTGTCCCCGCCCCGCAGATGGCCACAGCCCCCCGCCCACCGCCAGGCTCCATGGTACCATTTCCCACTGCGGGCTGCGTGGCAGATGGGAGGGCAGAGGCGCAGAGAGGACCGGTCATCCGCCCCGGGTCACGCAGCAGGACTGCAGGAGGGACCCCAGCTGAGGCTGGAACCCAAGTGTTAAGACGCTTCTGTGGGTCCCACTGGGTTCCTATCCTGGCTCTGCCCCTCTTGGCTGTGATCGTCACAGTTCCCCGGCTGTAAGCGGGAGGGGGGGCGGGGGGACGGGACGGTAATCCCCCTGATCAGGGTTGTGTGAGGATTAAGAAGGAAGACGAAAAAAAAAAAAAAAAAAAAAAGAAGGAAGACGTCTCTGAGGTTTTCAGCACATTCTGAGCACAGAATGTGCCCACTAAATCCACCACGGTCACAGCACCATGACAGGACACGCCTGCCTCAGGGCCTTTGCACCTGCTCAGTCCCCCAGATCTAGGATCGGACGGCTCCCCTCGTGAGGGAGGACCTCGCTGACCATCCCCTCCTCCTTGTCACCCTCAGAGCCTGCGTCACCGCCCAGCACGAGCCTGCGTGTTCCTGAAGTCTTCTTGTTTCTTGTCTGCCTCCCCCATTGGACTGGCAGCCCCAGGAGGGCAGGGCCTCGCCGGTCTTGGCCACGGCCATCCCTGACCTGGCACAGTGCGTGGCCCTACGTAGCTGCCTGACGGAAAGAGCAAGAAAGCCGTGTCAGGAGGGGACGCAGCTTGGTGGTCACCAGGGAAGTTAGACGCCGCTTACCACACAGCCCAACATTCCACAACCAGGTGCTAACCCAAGAGAGATCAAGCTTAGGTCCACACAAAATTTCATCAATGAGTGTTTGTAGCGGCATTATTCACAACTGCCCCACGCTGGGAACCCCCCAACTGTCCCGCAGCTGGTGAACGTTCATGCAAAGGACCTACCAGCAGCCAAGGGAGCCACCGTCCAGACACTGGACGCGGGTGGACCCAGAGGTGTCAATGTGGCCGTGTGACACGTGACGTTCTAGATGACACACAACTACAGGGACAGGAAACAGACCGGTGGCTGCCAGGACGGGTGCCACGGGCGCATGAAGGATCTGGAGGGGGGCAACTTTTCTGTATTGTGACTGAGTGTGTTTTTCAAAACTAACAAAACTGTACCTATGAAAGGGTAGTTTTTTCTTTATGCAGCAGACAATGATTTTTAAAAACAGAGCTGTAGACTTCCAGGGTCTCAGGTCGACTCAGTCCCTACTGCTTTCTGGTCCCAATGGCGAGCTTTGATCCCCCAACCCGGGAAACCAAAGGGGGGGCCGGCCCCCCGCCTCCTGAGCAGGGCCGCTCCACGAGGACGGGCGGGCAGGGGGTCTGCAGAGGCTCAGCTGCAGAGCCTGGACAGTTCCAGCAGCTTCCCCCACTCCTTGTTTCCCTCGCTGGTGCTGGTGGGAGTTCATTGTGTTGCGCTCCGTGCATTTTTCACATGTTTGAACTATTTCCTTAATAAACACGACAAATACTAAAATGATTTAAGACAAGAACAGCAGGATTCCCACTGCAGAATCCTACCAGCCTCTCCTGCAGCCCTGGGAGCTGAGAGCCACCACGGGTGGGCGCAGAGGGCGGCAGGGACCAGGAGCCAGGCTGCGTGGGTGTTTCTGGGTGTCGCTCACCCCCTGCCACAGGTCCAAGCTCACTGTGCCCCTCAGCTCCCGGGGAGCGGGCGCTGTCTCCCCACCAGGCAAGGCTCTGGCCGGAACCAAACGGTGCGGGGCTGCCACCCAGGACTGGCTGTGAGGTGGTGAGGACAGTCCTGGAGCATCATTCGTTAAACAGTTTTACTGAGATACAGTTGACACGCCATAAAGCTCCCCGCTTAAAGTGTACAATTCAGTGGTTTTAGCATATTTACAAAGTGGTGCAACCATTACCACAGTCTAAGTTTAGAACACTTTTTCCCCAGAAAGGGAGCCAGAGCCACTAGCAGTCAGTGCCATCCCATTAGGTCGCCCAGCCCCTGGCAACCACAGAGGTGCTCTCTACAATTATGGATTTACCTATCCCGGACACTTTTGTAAGTGGAATTTTACAGTCTATGACTTTGCTATCGGGCTTCTTTCACCGAACATGGTGTTTTCGCGGTTCATCCGTGTGGAGTCCGTCTCCGTAGTTCATTCCTCTTGCTGGCTAATCATAGTCTGTGGCGTGGTAGGACCGCATTTCATTTATCCGCTCACCTGCTGATGGGCATTCGGGTCCGCTCCACTTTTTGGCTGTCCCAACTCATGCTGCTCTGAACGTTCGTGTGCAAAAGCTTTTGTGTGGACGTATGCTTCCAGTTCTCTTGGGTACAGACCTAGGAGTGGAATTACTGGGTCATGTGGTAACTTCATTGCTTAGTTTTTTTTTAACAGCTTTATTGTGATATAACACACACCACACAATTCACTCATTTAAAGTGTATAATTCAATGGCTTTAGTATATTCACAGAGCTGTGAATCACCAGCTGTGATTCACATCCATCACCACGATCAATTTTAGATCATTTTCATCACCCCCAAAAGAAACCCTCCACCTCCTGACCGCCACCCTCTTCCTCTCATCTCCCAGCCCTCGGAACCGCCAGTCTCCCTTCTGTCTCTATGGATTTGCCTCTTCTGGGTAGTTCATACACGTGGAACCGTACAACACGGCATCCTTTGTATCTGGCTTCTTCTACTCAGCACAGCGTTTTCAAGGTTCATCCATGTAGCAAGCATTGGTACTGCATCCCTTTTTATTATTATTATATTATCACTGAATAATATTTCATTTAAATATTCCACGGAATAATATTCCACGTAGGGTGTGGGTGCGCCCACCACTTTTTATCCGTTCATCAGTTGATAAACATTAGCGTTGTTTCCACTTTGGGGCAGTAACTGTTTCACTTTTTAGGAAACACCCCAACTGTTCTCCCAGGTGGCTGCCACAGAGCATTTAGTGAGCATCTGCTGTGTGCCCCTTTCATTCATACCACTATCCAGCAAGGCAGGTCCTAATAGCCATTTCATTTTGCTGTGGCACAGAGAGGGTGAGACACTTGCTCCAGGCCTCACTGGGTCCCAGGGCTGCTGAGAGAGGTGAGGTCTGGGAACCAGAAACTTGGTTACATGACCACTAGGTGCCGGTGGTCTGTGGAACCTGCAGGAAGGATCTGGACGCTGACTCTCCCACGATAGAGGCCAGCCTATGAGTCCCAGACATGGTGGCCAGGGCGGCAACTGTCCCCGCCCTCCTAGGCACCCCTCATCAGGGGACAGGCTGTTCCAAGCCGCCCCAAGGCCCTGGCAAGTGTGCAGGAAACTTTGGTCCAATCTTGGTCAAAGGAATCAATGAACTAATGAGCAAGATGCAGCAGCCAGCAGCAGCCGGGGCATTTCAGGGCCCAGGGCCAGGCCAGGGAACCGAGGTTCTGGGCCCAGCTTCTCGGAGGTGCTGGTCAGGGGATGCCGCCTTGCAGGAGAGCCCTGGGGACAGAGGAGCTGCAGGTGCAGAGGGCAGACCTGGGACCCACCAGACCATCCCCCAGAGATGGCCTGCACTGTGCTGGTCTGTCTTGGTGGCTGCCCCAGAGCTGCTGCTTGTCTCAGCTGTCATTCGGCTGGGAGAGTGTGGAGGGACCTCCCCGTGCCTGGAGGTATGCAAGCAGAGGCTGGACTTGGAGGATGAGGCAGCAGGGGGGGCGGGGCGGGGGTGAGCCCGCCCAGCCCCGGGCGGACCAGGTACCCAGGCCAGACCAAGTCCCTGCTCTGTAGCACATGGTGTCGCAGGTGGGCCGGGGAGGAGCGGCCGGGGAGGAGCGGTCGGGGCTCTGGGGGCAGCCGGCCGCTCAGTCCCGTGGCGATGGTGACCTAGGCCAAGGCCACCAGGCCGTGGAGGAATGCGCCAGCCCCTCTGTTCACAAACCTACTCCCCCCACTCCCCACCGCCCGCGTGCCGGGAGAGGTCACAGGTCATCCAGAGGCGGCTGTCAGGAAAGGCTGGCGTAATGCGTGGCGGCCACCTCCGGGCCGTTCACAGCCCTGGGCCGTGCGGCCCACAGCGGACCAGGCAGGGCGGGCAGGGGGCTGAGGCGGGAGTGCCGTGCGGCGGGTCTCGGGCTGTACCCGGCCGAGAGCCCAAGTTCAAGTTCTTGGGGATCCGGGAGGCCCTGCCCAGAGGTCACGCAGAACACAGCCCCGGAGCACTCGGAGTGTAGACGGGATTTCGGAAGACCACCGGCGAGACAGCCGGCACCCCCGTCCTGTGCTCGGACCACCGTCCCCCGGGGCAGCAAGTGGCCCCGGCTGTGCTTGCTCAGAGGTTGTAGGGGCCGGAAGAGCAGCCGGATCACCCTCCCTGCGCCTGGGCCTCAGCGGGCTGCGGGCCCGGAGAGGGTGGAGGCGGGGACAAGTCTGAGGATGCGACGCCGGCTCCCGGGGACACGGGCGTGGGTGGCCCCCTCTGGCCTCCCCGGACTCGGCAGGCCTCTCCGAGGGGCGGCCGTCGGTGGCTGGGGCCTGGACAGGCCCCAGGGCTGTCACTTTCTGCGTGTGTGCCTGTGCTTGGGGTGCCCCCTGTGAAGGGTGCAGGGTCGCGGGGCCGTGGGGACCAGGCCAAAGAGGAGGGGACACCTCCGGGGCTCCAGCGTGTTTCCCTCCAGGGAAGCCCTGGGAGAGTTCCAGGCGGGGCTCCATTAGCTGTGCCTGGCGGGGAGGCTGGGGCTGAAGAAGGACCCACAGGGAAAAGGGAGTCGGGCCTTCCCACCTCTCCCCTCGGGGACTCTCCTGCCTCATCTGCCGGCTGTCCGGGCCTCAGACGACATGGGGGTGTCGCGAGTCGTAGCCTCACCCTCCACGGGTACGGAGCAGGACAGCAGAAGCGCTCTGAAAGGGGCACCAACACAGAGCCAGGAGCCCGAGGGGGACAGGCTGGGCCCCTCTGGGCCGGTGATGGGCACACAGGGGTCCTGGAGCCTCCAGAGGCTGCCCTCTCCCAGGCAGGCCGTGCGTCCAGGCCTGGAGGCTGCCCCATCTCGCGCCACCATCCCCCCCCAGCCCACCTGCCAGGTTGAGCCCTCTTCCCAGCAGGGGCTGCTCTCCTGTGTGCAGTGAGGAAGGAAATTGCAAATTAATCTTTATTTCCATCTTGGAAGAAAACCTGAATTCTCTGCATGGAAATGCTCCTCGCCATCCCAGGGAATCAATTATGGGCTTTAATTGCAGTCAGTCCCGGCCAATCAGAGCGGGGCCGACCCCAGGGACCCTCTCTGTCCTCCCCGTCTCTGGGGCCCGCCCCTGGGTGTCCTCAGCTCTCGGGGTCCCCCCCCCTCCTTTCTCCGTCTCTCTGGGCGTCTGTCTCGCTCCTTCTCTCCCGCCATATGTCTCTGCCTGTGTCTCGCCGTCCCCGGCTCTGGCTCTGGCCGCTCCCCACAGCACAGGGCTCAGGCAGGCACCCCAGCTCTGACGAGCCCCATGGGACCTCCGCCTGCAACCACTCTGGCCTCCGAGCTGCAGCTTCAAGGCTGGGGCTGAGGGGGTGAGTTGCTGGCTCCTCCCTGCCCCCCAGGGTCTTCTCGGGAGTCACCTGCCATCCTACACTCAGGCCTGCAGGTGACCTCAGGCTGGCCGTCCCTGGCCAGGCCCGGGCCCCATGGCTTCGCTGTGTATAGCAGCTGCCCAGAGGCCCTGGAGAGGCTTCCGGCCCGGGCGGGTGGGAGGCGCCCTGCCCGGAACCGACAGCCTCAGTGTTTCCACCCGCGATGG